>NW_023504071.1:17500-40069 GCF_904848185.1 Acanthopagrus latus
GTCAAGCCTGCCATCAGGCTCCGTGGTCAAATCAGCCGCACTTAAATTTCGAGTGTACAAGTATTCTCAGCAGTACGGGAAATGTGGAGAAACAGCATATTTACTTTCGGTTTTCAAAATAAAGGTATTAAGAACAGTGTAAGCTACTATCCAAACCTACATTTAAAATATGATATGTTACATTTAAGTGTTTCATACGCCCATGATGAATAAGAAACATTTAATATCAAGTATCTTTACTGCACCAGTGTGGAGAAATGCCAAAATAAAAGTCCCATATTTATGCGTCCAGATTGCATATTTGACCATATTTGAGCTCCATTAAGAATGCTTGGGTAGAAGTCAGATCTATCTGACTGTGTGTACATTTTTGCTACAAAGGTGGTTAGAGGGTAGTAATTTTGAGGAGGATACAAGGGTTAAGAGTGCCGAGCACGTGATCGTAGGACGCCGATCATGTGGGTCTGTGAGGGCCCTTCATCCATGCTTGCAGTTTTAATTTCATGTATTTTTTGAGAGAAAAATACCTATTGATGAAAAGGTTTGCATAGTGCGACACCTGCTGGTCATTTCTTGCAACTACTTCCCATTGTCACATGCTGTATGCCAGTGATATTTCCAATTATTGAGAGCAGACGTCACTGTTCACAGCGCATCCTTCAGAAAACGTAGGATAGTACTTTCATTTTCTCAACAGACATGGTGTGTTTTAGTCTATCAGCTGCACATTAACAGTCAAGAGCACAGCAGAAATATAATTGATAGAGCCCTTTAGCCAATCAGAAGCAATGGGGTGCCAAAGGCCCACCAAGAAATCAAGGTGAATTGGTGATTTCTGTTTTTTTTCCCTAAATTAGAAAAACGAAAAAAGCCAGCTGTTTCTGGTTTCGGCGTGTGTCATTTATACCATAAACAAACGGTTAAAACATACCTTTGTCCCTGCTGTTTGTTCTACACAGCACTGTCCTGTAAATGATAACATCCGGTCTCAGAATATGAAAAAACAGGCCTTTTTTCCGTTTCTGTTTTCTAGTGATTTTATTTTTGTTATATGAAATTGAAAATGAAAATCAAATCTTTTTTTTTAAATTTCACTCAGCCTTGTATTTCAATTGTAATTTTTGTATTTTAAAACGAAAAAAAAAATATTTTTTTTTTTTTGTTTGTTTTTTAATACCCGTTTCTGAAAGGAAATTCGAATGACCAAAAGATACACGGACCCTCTAAGCATGTGATTGTTTTTTATTGCGTTCAGGCTTGTACCTTTTCATGTATTGTATGCTGCATGGTTTACCAGCCGGGCTTCGGGTGTTGTTGCCCGGTTGTTTTTGACCTTTTGCTGCTTGTAATAATTGTGCAACAGCACCAAGTAGGGCAGGACGCCAGGTGGCGAGCACATGTTCCTACGTCACAGACAACACCCGCGGCCGGCCACTGCAGCTCTGCCCGCTCCACCGCCGACAGCTCCGCTAGGCTGATAGAGGCTGAGATGCACGGCAGCGCACTGGGATCGTAAAAAAAACGGCCCTGTGCTCTTTCTTTCCATTTTAACAGAGGTTACAACACGAATATTGGTGGCTGTTTGAAAACAAAGAGAAGGATGGCACAGACAGACACCCTGCTGCATCTGTTCGCTGGAGGGTAAGTTAAGTCATATTAATGCCCCCCGGACTAGCGTTATTAATAGCCCAAAGATTCAGTTAACATGAGGAGGCTAACACTGGGTTTGTACTTTTGAAAAGCCCATGTGAAACCTAATAGAATTTACTCCTATGCGTCTTTAGCGCCGAGAGCCGCTAGCCCGCATGCTAACGGATATCAAGATGCAAGCTAGCCCTTGATAGCGCAGCACTTTCTTCTCGAATATAGTCAGCTAGCTAGACATCTGCTAATTGTTTTTATTTGAAAGGTCATATTCATACTGCCAATGACATCGTTTCTTTTTAGGTGATACTCTTTAATCTGAACCTATATCGTGTAACCGAACTCAAGACCATTAGCGGTTAGCTAGGTCCCCAGTGTTACATGACACTGAGGCTAACGAGCTAACTCGCTGGGTTCAATGGTGGGTTCATGCTAGCGATGCCAACCGCTCAGTAACCACCAGTCTAAATAAAAATAACTTCAATGATTTTTAAATATGCAGTAGTGTGATATAACGAGCTGTATGCCCATGGAGTTAGATTTGTGTCTTTATAATATGCGAGAAAACAAATGATTTGAGAGAAAAAGGAAAGTTTTTGAGAAAAAGTTATCACACTGATAGCAGAAAGCATTTTATGAGAGAAAAAATATATTTGAGAGAAAAACTTTTCACACCAATAGCAAAGAATAATAATATTTGAAACTAAAAAAAAGTTTTGAGAGAAAGCATTTTCTCATAGAACATAAAGAAATAAAAATTTGAAATTTTTAAAATTATTTCTGAGAATAAAAATCTCAATACTTTTTTTTTTGCTCTCAAATACATATTTTCTGCTATCAGTGTGAAAACATTTTCTCTCAAAAGTGTTTTGTCTTTGCTCTCTATGCAAGATTTTGCTCTCCCTGTGAAAATAATGTCATGGGCGGGGCCACGTTCTTATTGGCCAGTCGGGTGAGAATCGTCTTGGGAGGTGTGGTTTGACAATCCCGGCTGGAGAGGGGTCCTCGGACATTTCCGCTAACCAGGAAAAACATTGCGATCACCCTGCTCATCAATCCCAGTCATGTATATGCATGTTCATTTTGATGCCTGTCGATGCCTGTCCAAAAAACGCAACTGTCAATAAATCTTCCAAAAGTGCACGTTGTTGGGCTAACTCTTTGTCGTGAATCTTTGTTTCTTTTTTTTAATCATTATCACTGTTTTAGGCCTACAGTGATTCTGATATTCTCAGATGTAAAATGTTCAGCCTACACACAGAATTGTATCTGTTTTCATCAAGTTGTGATTAATTGAATGATGCCGAGTTAACAGCATTGTATTTTATGCTCAAGCCTGGGTGTTGATTGCTGTATGTCGCTGAGGATAAAAATGTAATATTGTCCACAATGTTGACATGTTGGATTTGTTTTCTGCTGTAACACAGGGCTGGTGTGTTGCCATGGGTTGATTTGGTGGTTGTAAATGATGACCAGTGGGGAACACAGCCAACCTTCTAAAACGTTACCCCTTGAGAAGAGTGAGATACATGTCTGGGCTTTCCTATGAACCATGGTCGACGGTCGCTCCAGGTGTTTGTGTCACAGGTTGATCTGGTCGCCTCACGCGTTGCCACAGCTGACTGACCTCACACTGAGTTGGGGCTGGATGTCAACATATTCTGCAGACTATTTGATGAGCAGGCTGTATGACAGTATATACAGTTTTCACATCGACTTGGCTTCAGCTTAATAACGATTTATGCGGCTGGGAACGATGGCTTTCATTCAGTAACCATTTGAACGTGGTGTGGAATGAAAGAAATACTCGATGGTAACAGGTGTCACAAGTTAACCTTGACGCTGCGCACTCAATGCCACAACTGACAGTGGTGTCCACACAGCTCTCGAGCCGCTCGGCGTGAAAAAATGCCTCAGACTGGTCCACCCATGAGTTATTTGTGAGTACAGACATTCACGACAAAGAGTGAGCCCGACAGCATGCACTTTTGGAAGATTTATTGACAGTTGCGTTTTTTTGGACAGGCATCGACACAGTCACCTACACTGTCACTGTGCTCCGTAGAGCTCGTCTAACAGTTGTTCGCAGGTTGCAGTCCTGGCATCTCTGTGTGGAATAGTAGTGTTCAAGCCACGTCAAAATGAACATACATATACATGACTTGGATTGATGAGCAGGGTGATCGCAATGTTTTTCCTGGTTAGCGGACATGTCCGAGGACCCCTCTCCAGACGGGATTGTCAAACCACACCTCCCAAGACGATTCTCACCCGACTGGCCAATAAGAACGTGGCCCCGCCCATGACATTATTTTCACAGGGAGAGCAAAATCTTGACAGGAGAGCAAGAAATTGCATCGGGAGCAAAGACTTAGGTTTTGAGAGAGAGAGAAGAAAATCATTTTGAGAGAAACACTTTTTTTTTTGAAAGAGAGAGAAAAAAAATGTTTTCACCCTGATAGCAAAAAATATATATTTGATAGTAAAAAGATTTTTTTTTCTCAGAAATTATTTTAAAAATTTCAACAACTTTAACAAAACACCTGTAATTTCCAGGGGCCAACCATCTTGGATGTCCTCTTTCTGGTGTCAGTGATCAGTTGTTTACACGCATTATGCATTATTACAATATTGTCTGTCAGGCTTGGTTATGTTATTTGGAATACTTGAGTCAAAGTGGATTCTATTCTCTCACAGACAAATAGGTGATGTAGGTCACTGATGATCAGTGAACGGAGAATTAGCTTGGGTGCTTAATCAGCTAATATATTTGACTCTGTCCTCTAGACACGGGACACTACAGAGGCTTAGTATAATCAGTGTTTTGGGGGGGGACAGGCAAAAAAAACTCTTGATGTGCAATTAGAGCATCTGGGACAGAACTGTGCAGCAGATGTGTTGGGTTAGCTCTGGAGTATTTTTACTCCAGCACAAGACACTGGTCTTTGACCTTTATTGTTCATAGCTTTCAGCTGTGTTACAATGGAAACATCCCTCTCCACAGTCAAAGCTGATATGAGTAACCTTGCAAGAACAAGAAGAACAGTTTAAGGGAGTGAGTGTATTTGGTGGGGCATTTCCTTTTCTGTTTGCCCACCATTCTGATTTCTGTTTGTGATCAATTTGCAGATGCAGTGGTACGATTGGAGCCATCATGACCTGCCCCCTGGAGGTGTTGAAGACACGGTTGCAGTCCTCTGGCGTCACGCTAAGACCCGTCTTCCAGGCCCAGCTCGGCGCCTTAAGTCGCACCAGGGTTATCCGACCGGGGACTGTTACACCTGGGCCGCTGCAGGTCCTACGGTAAGATGTTTGTTTATGTGGGCTGTCTGTCAGGGTATTTTTCTTAAATAACAAAGTGTTCCTCACAGATGGTACACAGTTTAACAGGTAACCCTTTTGGGAGGAGCATGACTGTCAGTTTGTGACTTTTGTAATTACATAATTATAGCCTAAAGATTTTCGCTTTAAAAAAAATACAAAAAAAACAAATTTGTAAAAACAACACACTTTGCTAGGAATGATTGTATAAAGCCCTGCGCAGTTCTTGTGCTTTGGTCCTTTTAAAGTACTTCAGAGAGCCTTTCATTTGCGTTTTGTCTTCATAGTCTTGAAATTAATGCCTCTAATCCTGTCTCTCATTAAAGCGAGGATTAAGCTCACAGTATCCTGGTGGTATTAGTGACTTTAACCAGCTGTTTGTGATGACATACAACGTGTTTTTCTTTCAGGCTTTAAGATACACATGAAATGTTTTGGTGTCTGTAAAAACAGAGCTTGTATGAGTTTGGTTAGGTTAGGGAAGACTACAGACAGGCTCAGTGTGCCAAGGAGAAAGTGTGATGTAACACTGACTGGGGACAAAGACTGGTCTGGACTAGTGTCTGTTGTATCTTTACAGAAAAACAGTTACACTGCCTGCGGAGATTCTGACATTGGAGAACAATATTTCCTTGTTAATTAAGGTCTTATGCCTGTATTGCAGCTGCCTTGTCGGATACAGATTGATTTTTCAGAGCTGCTTAGGAACTATCTTTTCATTTACAGGTTTTAAACTAAAATAAGTCTTTTCTGGAGGTTGATATTGGATGCTACTTTGACATGAAAAGAGGTCATTCTTGTACTCATTGCCCTAAATGACTTGGGGAGAATCCTTCCAAAGACCTTTGCTGTAAAATATATGTAGACTGAGGTCAACATGTACAGTGGTGGTGTAAATTAATACATCTGTAAATGTGTTGGTGTTCTTTAAAACAAAAATTGATGGCTGTTTTTAAATTTTGTTTTAGATCAATCCTTGAAAAAGAGGGACCAAGATCACTTTTCCGTGGCCTTGGGCCGAACCTCGTTGGCGTCGCCCCCTCAAGGTACAGTGAAAACAGTGCGCACATGTTTTAGTGGCTCAGTTGTGTCTATGTTGTCATTACCCAGAGCAGCTTTGCTTAATAAAGAGCTGGATCTATGTTGCAATCTCTGTGTTAATGATACCTTCCTGTTGGTGTACAGGTTATTGACAAAACACAAAGAAGTCTTTTTGTAGCCACAAACAACAGATGAACCAGTGGTCAGGAAGTAGGGAATGATAAGGTTTTTTTTTTTTTTTTTTTAATGGCTGGTAAATGAGTCGGCATTATGAAATCAGTCAACCTTTATTTACACCTGAGTAATCCTACTATATAAATAAAATGTTTGGAAGTAGGATAAAAACAGTCATGGTAAAGCCGAAATAATGTGAATGGTAACACAGTACAGATATTTAGATAATAACAGCAACCAGCATTTGAATGTAACTAAATACATTTTTCATGTACTTGTACTGGAGTATTTTAATTTTCTGCTGCTTATATTTCCACTCCACTACATTTATTGAATACCTTTGGTTACTAGCTACTTTGCCATTTCAGATTACTGACTGTCGATAAGCAGGTAGATGGTGTTGTGGGCTGCTCTAAGAGATCGAAGGCAAAATATTTTCAAATGTATATTATTTGCAATCAGACAAAAAAATAAACCCTTCTGATTACCTTAGAAGATGCTAGATATTGATGCCTGTAATTGATCAGTCCATACTGAGACGGTCACAAAGTAAGGCAGACTGATGATTTCTCAGGCTACTAACCAAAGAGAACACAGGAGGAAGTTCTGTTTATATTTTTCATTGTAATGGTAGAAGGCATTTACTCACTGTATAAACAGGAAGCTGTTGTCATTGCAACAACTTCTGGGCAGACCTCCCTAGCTTTACAGAGTATTGTGTGTCTGCTTTTATGTTTGTGTAGACCACAACATCTGTCAGTGTTAGCAGGCCTCCATATTTGTATTTAATTGACTATTTTCATTACATGAGACAAATAAGGCACTGTGTTTTGGAGGAGGTTTGAGTTTCAACAGCTGGGAAATAATTGATCTGAACCTTAACACAAGTCATCATGAAAGGTCAGTTTTATTTGGATTTAATGTCGATGTCATCTTGTTCCATTCTTGGTGTCAATAAACGATCAGTACTTTGCCCTGTTCCCTCAGGCTTCATTGTGGTGGAAGTCAATGTAAGATGAACAATACTAATGGTTTCCCACCAAATGTTGAGCAGATGTTGAGACTGAAAAAGGTCACCAATTGCGTATAATTCCCCATGGTTAATGAGTAGCTGCAGCATGATCCTCTGCTCAGTCATTCCATTGCCCCTCTGTTTCACTGGCCAACTTGGACCGGCTCACATTCAGAGCAGCTCTGTCGGCATCTGTGATGCTTATTCAGCCCATTCTGGTGCAGTGACAGTTTGTTCCAAAAGCCAAATGGAGAGAGCTGGCAGCGGGGAAACAGACCGCTGGATACACTGTCAAAGGGCAACACCAGTCCAGACGGAATGATTTACATAATTGCCCAGCTGCTATAAAACCGCAGCCAGATTTATGCACTTTGTGTCAAAATCTTTACACCTGCCTCTGTAGAGTCCTCACCAGTCTGTTCTATGTGTTTCAGAGCCATTTACTTCGCTGCATACTCGAAATCCAAAGAGACGTTCAATGAGATGTTTGTCCCCAACAGTGGTCTGGTGCACATGTCCTCTGCTGGTGTTGCAGGTGAGCAAAAAACAATCGAGTGCCCTGAAAAAAGATGAATTCCTATTAATGTTCTGTCTAACCTGTGGATGAAATAACACTATGCCAATTTGATCCTCTGTTTAGTCTAAAAAAATGAACATATAATCCTTTGTGATTATTATAATCATTTCGTTTGAAGTAGAAGTATTTTTCAGATGATTATCCTGCTGTAATTTCTTTTCAGTGAATCTGAGTGGACAAGCACTTGAATCCAAATTCAGTATGCATTACATTGAGGGCATGAAATGGATCTTATGTCACTATAAAGTGTAAAACTGAATGTGCCTCCTCAGCTTTCATTACCAACTCTCTGATGAACCCCATCTGGATGGTGAAGACCAGGATGCAGCTGGAGAAAAAGTATGTGCACCTCGTAATTTCACCTGCCCTCTGTGTACTTAGAGTTCGGTTGTAAAGGCAGACTTAATCAAAGTCAAAACTGGCCCCTCCTCCTTCCCTCAGCACTGATCCTTGCACCCTGTTATTGGCTCAGAGCTCCAC
This sequence comes from Acanthopagrus latus, assembly GCF_904848185.1. NCBI lineage: Eukaryota > Metazoa > Chordata > Actinopteri > Spariformes > Sparidae > Acanthopagrus > Acanthopagrus latus. The sequence continues at coordinate 25,750 of NW_023504071.1, forward strand.
ACCCACTGCCAAAAGGTTGATGCTCAGACATGTCCAAAAAAACAGCGAATTATAACAAAGTTGTTATTTTTATAACGAAAAGATTAGAAAATCCTACTCATTCTGCCTTTAAGATCTGTATAAAACAAACTGACTTATTTTAGGGACTTGGGCAGGTGAGAATGTCCACCACATACTGTGACCTTTTAGCTGATGCCCCCATCACAGCACTGACCTTGGGTTATGCTGTCCGTGAGACTGAGCATGTAACCATGTAACCATAAATACACAGTAGCTGACGCAGTGTCCTGTGTGCGGAGGAAGAGTCTATATTTACCTTAGCGAGTACAGGGCAGGAGTATCATGTGAGGTCACAGAAACAAGACTTTCCACCCCTGTGTTGGAAGAACACATCCTGCAGCAGCACAAAATGGTGTTTTACAAATGAGCGCAACAAAAAGACTAGTTATTCATTTCAAACCAATCAGGAAACTGCAGGATTTCATGTGGTTCTTTACAGGAATGACCGTTCACTATCGCTAGGACAATAAACAGAAAACAAACAGGTTCAATTTTGGTCATTTAAAGAGGAAGCATGTGCTAGAAAAGTGCGGGCTTTTCTCAAAAAATGTATATCAGATCAGGTGGGATTTTGTCACTAATGAGCCCAATTTGTTCGACCTTTCAGAGGCCCGAGGGAGAGAAGAAGATGAATGCACTGCAGTGTGCTCGCTAGGTTTACAGAATGGAAGGGGTCGAGGCTTCTATAGAGGCCTGACTGCAGCTTATGCTGGGATCTCGAGGACCATGATCTGCTTCCTCATGTACGAGACACTGAAGAAAAACCTTGCAAGAACCAGTTCATCTCCCTGAATGGTGAAAGTGAGAAAAGACCTTCGGACTTCCTCAGTCTGATGTTGGCAGCTGCTGTTTCAAAGGGCTGTGCGTCCTGCATAGCCTACCACACGGTGAACACTTGCCCATTTGTTAGTTTCTTGCACAAAAACAACCTTCTGTCAGGGAGAAGTATTTATTTAAATGAGTAATCCTTTCTTTCTCCCCTTTCTTTTCTCCCACAGAGGTCATTCGGACAAGGCTGCGTGAGGAGGGGCAGCAAGTACAAGTATTTCTTCCAGACAGGGAAGTTAATAGCAGTGGAGGGAAGGCTATGCAGCTTTTTATAGAGGACTCATTCCACAGCTAATTAGACAGATCCCTAACACAGCCATCGTCCTCTCCACGTATGACTCATTGTCCACCTGCTGGGAGACTCCAAGTAGAGAAACGCTTCAAAGTCAGGATTTTCCTGACTAACGATGGACACCACAGAAAACCCATGGACACACTGGGCAACAGACTTTTGAAAATGTAGCACATACATTGACTTAATGTGGTGCAACAGAGGACTGCAGCATGGAAACTGAAGCAGGTTTTACTGTCATCCAAAGAGCTAAACACATTATTTTATTCAATCTTGTCGTTTAGGAGTTTATCTCATTAATTTCATCTCATCTAATTTCATTTATCTTGTTTTTGTTATTTTATGACAGTGTTTGTTTCTCTTTTATCAGTGGTAAATGTACCAACACACACAGATGACTGTGGCAGGTTGCCTCATTTAGATAATGATGGGTTAGTGCTGTTCCTTGCAATGTAATGACCCACACAGATCATTTTGAAGATTTCTGTTTCACAATGTGCTTGGTATTGAACATTTGAATTACAGAGAGGTTTATCATATTTCATTAATACATATGATTACAGGCTTATCTGTTTGTTTCCTTTGTGAAAAAGAATGTCACCTTTTGCAATATAATGAGAACTCAGATGCCTTATTTGACCAGTGGCTCAATACAATGCATCAAGAAAAGACATCAGTGGGTGGTGGACATGAACACTAAAAGACGACTCTACTAAAAGAAGAATTAACCTTTACTGGTGAATAACATATATATACAATTAACAACAATATATTAATACAATTTGGTAGGAGTGAAATGTAAAAAAAAAAACAGCATTAAACAGATCAAGAACAAAAACCAAAACAAACAACAAACAAGAAGCCCATATGGGCACTCTCTGTCTCAATTTCAATTTTCAATTTTCAATTCAACGGCTTCATTGGCTATGAACTGTGGTTCACAATATTGCCAAAGCAGACAGGATTACAGATTATTTTGACAATAATGATATCAATGATAACGATGATGATAATAATGATAATAAACAATAAAAGCAATAATAACAACAATAATAAACAGTATATTCAGGTCCTCTCTGGGCAGCCGGGTCTGTTCTGTGTCTGCTGCTCTCTAAGGCCCGGCTGTGGTCGCTGAGTCTGTACAGAGTCAAGTGTTTTCCTCAGTCTCGGGTCAGTTGCAGAGCTCAGATGTCTGCCATGGAGTATTGTCTGTTTAGGGTCAAATAGCATTTGGAGTTTGCTTTGGGTTTTGGTTGTTGATGTCCAATAGTTGATGTAATTGTCTTTTTCTTTTGCATATAATTTGGTTGGGCTGGATGGTGTGAGGGCGGGTCTTGGTGCCCGGTGCTGTTGGAGCTCAGCCTGTGGACCAGCTGGCTGTGACTCCCTTCTCTTGCTCTCCTCTTGGCACTGTAGGGCTTTGTAGTGCTACCATACAATACAGCTGGTTCAATTATTGATTGAAATATTTTTATCCAAATTTTGACAGGTATGTCTTATGTTTGAAGATTTCTTTATAGTCCAGAAAGCTCTTCTGCCTTTTTCTCTGAGATCTTTAATGGCCAGATTGAAATTTCCCCGTCGATGTGATATTTAGTCCTAAACATGTGTAGCTGTCTGTGTTTTCTAAGTCCGTAGATCCAGGTGGAACCTGTGGGGATTTTTCTGACTCTTGCGTCCGTTTCTGAAGACCACGACTTTTGTCTTTTCCGGTTTACGTCAGGGCCCAGGTCTGACAGAACTTTTACAGGTGATCTAGTTGCTTTTTGTAGCGCCTCCTTTGTCGGAGCAAGCAGTATTAGGATCATCTGCCAACAGTAAACATTTGACTTCTGTGTCAGAGAGGGTGAGACCAGGGATCTCTGACTCTTCAGGGATTTGGCCAGTTCATCTATAATAAATGTTGAACAGGGTGACGAGCTCAGACTGCAGCCCTGCTTCACTCCTCTACTTTGGGGGAAGAAGTCTGTTTCCCTAGTTCCAATTTTGACAGCACATTGGTTATTTATATACATTGTCTTAATAATATCATAGATTTTTCCTCCAATACCTTTTTCTAGTAATTTCAGAAACAGACCATGATGCCAAATTGAGTCGAATGCTTTCTTGAAATCTACAAAACGAGAAGATTGTGTTGTTGTTCTGGTGTACGTGTTTCTGGATGAGGGTGTGGAGGGTGTAGATGTGGCTCTGTGTTGTGGTCTAAAACCGATCTGACTAATGTATAAGGTGATTTTGCTGTGATCAGATAAGGGTGTGAGGGGCTGACAGTGAATGCTCTTACACTGAAGGGCTCCAGGTCTGTAATGCTGTAGTCCACAGTGCTGTTGCCAAGAGGAGAGCTGTGAGTGTAGAGACCAAAGGAGTCTCCTCGAAGCCGACCGTTGGCGATGTACAGACCCAGTGTACAACACAACTGCAGCAGTTGCTGCCCGTTTCTGTTGACTGTTTTGTCAAAGTTGTTCCTGTTTTGGTGTGAAGGAGAGGATGCTGATCTGGCCAGGTATGTGTTTGTCTCCCTGTGCATTGATCAGATTTGATTCTGTGCCTGTTCTGGGCAAAGGTCACCACAGATCAGCACGTTTCCTTGTGTCTGGTAGAAGCTGATTTCATCTTCAAGGACGGAGAAGCTGTTTTCATTATAATAAGGGGACTCTGATGGGGGGATATGGGCTGTACACATGAATATGTCTCTTTCTGTGGAGACCACCTCTTTTTTTATTTTGATCCAAATTGAAAAATCTCCTTTTTTGATTAATTCGATTGAGTGTGTGAGGTTCATCTTGTACCAGATCAACAGCCCTCCTGAATCTCTGCCTTGGCTTAGACTTTTCAGTTTGGTAGATGGGAAAATGATTTCTCTATATTCTAAAGGACAACCAGTGGGCATGTCTACTCTATTCCAAGTCTCCTGCAAAAAAAATATCTGCATTTTCTAACTCTTTCTTAAAGTCTGGGGTCCTGCTCTTAAGGCCAAGAGCAAAAGACCTCAGACCCTGGATATTCCAACATGAGATTACAAGAGATTTAGCTGTCATTGGTTTAAAACTCAACATGTCGCATTCTGTGTTAAAATGAGACCAACTTCCAGTCCCATTGTCAACGAAGAGATCAGTTTTAGAACATTTTAGACATCAGGAGTTTGGATCTAATAATATTATAAGCCTTTAACATGGATGAATAAATAAATAAGTAAATATGTACAATAATATATAATAATAATTTAAAAAAAATAAAATGATTGAATAATAATAATAAAATAAAATGGATAAGTAAATACTCTAGGGTTGTCTGCTGTGTTTGGCCTATCAGGTGGGAGCAGAGCAGGCTGAGCATGTGCTGGATGTCTCTCAGCTGGTTGTCTGGTGGTGTTGGGGTGGGGTTGGAGGTTGGAAGGGTAGGTGGGGGGTCTGCTGCTCTTCTCACCACCTGAGCATAGCTCAGTGGGCCGGGGCGGGGCTCCGGGTGATGGTGCCGGGGTGGGGCTCCTGGGGGCAGGAGGGGCTCCGGTCGGGTGTGAGTGCGTTCGTAGCTGCCCTGGTGGGGTCATCGTGTAGGGGGATGAAGATGGTGAGGTCTCTGTGTTGGTCCAGGTGGTCTGGATTTGGGTATGATTTTGACTCCAGTCCAGTTTTGTTCCACACATCAAAAATATAACAAAGGTTTTTACCCTCTTAAGAATATAGCCCAAGTCCGACTGTTTCTCTCTCAGTCCAGCACGGAGGTGCTGATGCATGCTTTTATCTCTTGCTGTTTAGACTATTGTAATGCCCTGCTCTCTGGCCTTCCCAAAAAGAGCATTTCGAACTTACAATTATTACAAAACTCAGCTGCACAAGTGCTGACGAGACAGAGGACACGAGGGGGAGAGCACATTCACCGGTTTTAAAGTCACTTCATTGGCTTCCCGTGCGTTTCAGGATAGATTTTAAGGTTCTTTTACTAGTTTTTAAATGTCTTAACGGTCTTGGGCCTTCTTATTTATCTGACCTGCTTTTAGTCTGTCAGCCCCTGCGGACCCTGAGGTCCTCCGGCACCGGCCCTTTAACCACCACAGGTTAGTTCAAAAAAGCACGGGGAGGCGGCTTTCAGTTGTTATGGGCCCCGACTGTGGAACAGCCTGCCGCAGAGCCTCAGGGTTGCAGAGACTGTAGAGGTTTTTAAAAAGAGGCTCAAGACCCACCTTTTTAACCAGGCTTTTAATTGAAATTTAAATTCTTTTTAATCCCTTTTATGCCGTGCTACTCAGAGCATGTTTTTGTCCTTCATGTTTTTACTCTCTGTGCTTTTTGCTTTATTCAACTGTTTTAGTCTGTCAGTTTTTAATCTCCAGTGTTTCCTCATGGGGGCCTGCCAGACTGGGAGTTGTCTCTGGTCTGGCCGTGGGGGGTGCTGTCCCATGGACAGCTCCGGCCTGGGTGACCAGAGGGCTCTGCACCTTGGTGTGGGGCCTCCTGTCTGCCCGGGTTGGGGTGGTCTCTGTATCTGTGCTCCCTGTGGCCCTGGACAGTGATCTCTCTCAGTGTGGTTGGCCCCCCAAAGGTAGCTTCCTCCACGTCTCAGGTCTCGCTGCCCAGCCATGTCTCTGTAGCGACAGCTAGTGTGTGTGTGGGTGTGAGTGTGTGTGTTTGTTTGTCTGCATGCATATGTGTGTGTGTGTATGTATTTGTGTATGTCTCTGTAGGGGTGGGAGTGTTTGGTTCTTTCAATTTTCTTCTTGTGATTTTATTTGCTGTTTCTCTTTTCCTGTTGTTTGTTTTTTTGTTTTTTGTTTTTTTTTTAATCTCTGTAAGGCACTTTGAACTGCATTCTTTGTATGAAAAGCACCATATAAATAAAGATTGATTTGATTTGATTGATTGATTGGTTTTATTACTGATCCCCGGTTGTTGTCTGAAAGCTCACTTCAGTATCTTGTCCGGAAAAAAATCGGAGACAGTGATTATCTCATTGCTACTCCGGAGTGGAGGCGTAGGAGTAGGCTGTGCCATGTCAATATGCTGAAACCTTGAGCGTGAAACCATGAGCGTGAAACGAGGCTTGGGCTGGTCTGTGTGTCAGCTAGTGCTGATCCTAACCCTAACCCTAACCCTGTCAAACCTATCACTCACTCTGCGGAGCTGTCCGGTGCTGATCCTGTCAAACCTATCACTCACTCTGCGGAGCTGTCCGGTGCTGATCCTGTCAAACCCATCACTCACTCTGCGGAGCTGTCCGGTGCTGATCCTGTCAAACCCATCACTCACTCTGCGGAGCTGTCCGGTGCTGATCCTGTCAAACCCATCACTCACTCTGCGGAGCTGTCCGGTGCTGATCCTGTCAAACCCATCACTCACTCTGCGGAGCTGTCCGGTGCTGATCCTGTCAAACCCATCACTCACTCTGCGGAGCTGTCCGGTGCTGATCCTGTCAAACCCATCACTCACTCTGCGGAGCTGTCCGGTGCTGATCCTGTCAAACCCATCACTCACTCTGCGGAGCTGTCCGGTGCTGATCCTGTCAAACCCATCACTCACTCTGCGGAGCTGTCCGGTGCTGATCCTGTCAAACCCATCACTCACTCTGCGGAGCTGTCCGGTGCTGATCCTGTCAAACCCATCACTCACTCTGCGGAGCTGTCCGGTGCTGATCCTGTCAAACCCATCACTCACTCTGCGGAGCTGTCCGGTGCTGATCCTGTCAAACCCATCACTCACTCTGCGGAGCTGTCCGGTGCTGATCCTGTCAAACCCATCACTCACTCTGCGGAGCTGTCCGGTGCTGATCCTGTCAAACCCATCACTCACTCTGCGGAGCTGTCCGGTGCTGATCCTGTCAAACCCATCACTCACTCTGCGGAGCTGTCCGGTGCTGATCCTGTCAAACCTATCACTCACTCTGCAGAGCTGTTCAGTGCTGACTGACTGAATCTAGTGTGGGTTCTGTAACCTCTGTGGGGAAGAGAAGGATGTTGTGTCTTTCTCTGCTGTGGTGATGCGGGGGAGGTTACAGAACTCAAAGATACTAAAGAAACTTGAGTCTCATTTGGCTCACCTGCCTGAAGCTCAGCGTGACGATATTGTCGAGGTGATTATGTCACATAAGCCACTGTTTTCTGATGTACCTTCACGCACATCAGTTTTACAACATGATATTGACGTAGGTGACTGTTTACCAACTAAGCAACACGCCTACTGTGTGAATCCTGATAAGTGGCACCGTCTCAGAAAAGAGGTTGAGTATTTGCTTGAGAACAGGATTGTGGAGCCCAGCTTGAGTTCGTGGAGTTCTCCCTGTTTACTGGTCGACAAGTCTGGTTCATAAAGTCAATAACGTGACAAAACCTGACTCTTATCCACTACCTAGGATGGATGACTGTATCGACAGAGTGGGTAACGCTTCTTACATGACAAAGCTTGATTTACCGAAGGGCTACTGGCAATTTCCGCTGACTGACCGTGCTAAGGAAATCTCAGCCTTTGTTATGCCTGATGATTTTTTGCAATACACAGTGATGGCCTTTGGGATGCCTAATGCTCCCACTACTTTTTAGAGGTTGGTTAACATCGTGCTGTCTGGTCTTTCTGGGTGTGAAGCTTATTTGGATGACCTGGTGATTTATTCACATTCCTGGCAGAGTCATGTGTGTGGCATGAAAGCAATATAGACCCCAATTGGAGAGCTGGGACTCTTACAATATAAAACAACTTTTTTTCTGTTTTGTTCTTTGGTTTGGTTGGAGCAACACAACAGATTTACCCAGACAACAGTTTGAGTATAAAAAATATATATATATTTATTACAATATCTTGTTTAATTTAAAAAAAGGTGTACACCCTTCACACACTTATTCACACATTCAACTTAAATAGTGGCCTCTTCAAGCACACACATTAAGGAGTCCAATAGATCGGCATACTCCACAGTCCACAAGGGGTTCCCCTAACACAAGTCCGTCTGGCGCCTGGCAGTGACTTCAATGCAGCCGGCGACCTGTCTATCACTCGCACACACCAACACAACACTCACACAAACAAAGAGAAAGCTGCCAGTATCTCCACAGTGGATAAAGAAACAAAACACAGCAACACAGCAATGAACACAGGAAAAAAACAAACAAACACAGCAATGCAGCGCTAAAAGATATGTTATGGTTAGTAGACAGTCTGGGGCAGCTTGTGAGTATCAATTGGCATCGCAACGATCCACACCTGTTATGCTCCAATCAGTTGGGCACGCAGCAGTGACAAAGAAGGGCCATTGCCCCGTGTTCCCAAATCATGACCATGACATCCCCCTACTCTTCTACATTGGCAGTCCCTGACAAAGAAATATCATAAAGGACTTAAATGTCTCTATATCTCCCTGGTGGCTGTCACCTATTGGCACGGTTTGACCTCCTGGGGGTCACATCATTACCTTGGTCATCTGGAGCGGGAGGGGCTACCCATGGCACATACATCACAGGTGGGGGTTCCCAAACAGGGGATACTGGCAGATCAGGATGTGCTGCAGGGGCACCTTGGGGTGGATTAATGCAAGGTTTAAGAGAATTTCTGTGCAGAACCCTCTTTTTCCTTGTGTGCTCGGATTTAATCCGATAGGTTAAACCCCCTTTATCCAACTGTTCCACCACCACATAGGGCTCTGGATCCCACTTGCCACAAAGCTTGCCCCTTCTCCCATCCCGCCTATTCCTACACCATACCCGTTCCCATAACTGAAGGCAGTGCATTGGCCAACAGCGCCAGCTTATCTCTGTTGTCCAGGAGCAGCTTCTCTGTGTGCCTGTAAGCACGGGCTATCAGCAACTTAGCCTTGTGGTTGTTGTTCTGACACTCGCAGCACCCAAGCCTACAATGACCTCTACAATCTCAGAGCCAGCCATAGCTAGAAAGGGCACCTGGGCCTCAGTGGCGACAGCCTTAGCCAGCAGGGTCTTCCCACAGCCTGGAGGCCCGGGCAGCAATGCACCCTTGGGAACCTTGGCTCCCAGCTGGAGGTATCGTTCTGGATTTTTGAGGTAGTCAACAAATTCCTTTACTTCCATCTTCACCTCGTGCATGCCCGCTACATCTTTTAAACTCACACCTTTACTTTAGCTGATTAAAAGCACTGAAGCTGCCACCCATGCCTGCGAGTCGCAAAGACATACCAGAGAATGGCCATGCCAATAGCAGCCATTCCCAGAGCTTAGATTGCATTCCCGAAGAATTCAGTGTGTTTGTAAGACACCTGTATCCTGTCCTTGGCGTCAATATTCAGCTCTTCTTCAACAGCTCTCAGCTTCTCCTCAAATTTGTCAATGTTGGCGACCTGCATTCTGTATGTGAGTGCAAGCCAAGTGCAAGGTCCGCACATGCTCCCGGGACATCTGGTCATTCTGCTCTCGGCGCTTCTTCTCATCTTCATCTTCCTCTGGAGTTTTTCCCTTTGGTCCGTTACCTTTATTTTTCTCTCGTTTAGACTGAGATGTACTGAAGAAGTTTGTTGCCCCTAATAGATTTGCAACACCGACAGGGTTCCTCAACAGGCTGTTCCTGATGAACTCTCTGCTGATTCCCACCATGACCGGACCCAAGTGTCTGTGGAGAAGACTCTGATTTAGTGAACGACCAATTATCGGCCACCGATATATCGGGGCCCGATAGACCGGCCCAATTTCTATCGGGGGTTCTATCGTATCGGTGAAATGTTGCGCCGATAGAAAAGAAAGTGTGACGATGACAAAAGCATGCGCTGGTGTACTGATTTATTTTGTCCAGTGAGGCGCGCTGAGCTCAGCCAGAGACTTTGGCTCAGCTCACATGTCAGTGAAGTCCCTCAGATGCTGACTGACAGCATGTTGTTTATTTATTTATTTATTGAAAGTTCTGCTACATTATTTATTATTTGTTTGTTATTTGTTATTATTATTTTTGTTTGTGTGCCAATCTGCTCTTTTTCTCAGCTTGACTGAAAAAGTTCAAATGTTAAATGTTAGGTTAGCAGGAGACAAGGCCACTATAGGGACTCAAATGGAGCCTGACTCATGTGTCCGATGGAGGAAGATATCTAAACACATACATCTCCAGAAAAGGATAGAGGGCTCATTTAGGTAAGTTTGGAGTATAAGATCCAAGTAGTGACAGTAAGGGAGATGAGCAGAGAGAAAGGCAAACTCCTTTTTTAGTTGATTGGACAGATGGACCCTCAACCCACTACAGTGACCAATTAGAAGTAGGCAGGTACCGCCCAAGGGACTTTAAGAAGGATCCCACGAGTAGAGAAGGGCGTGGCAATTTGGTAGATCTCATAAGATCGAGATAAGTTCGATAGGATTTCTGATAGAGCAGAGGGCGAAGCCGTTTAGCATTACCTTCGCTACAGATTTGAGAACTCCAGAGGGTAGCCACACACTGAATTTGGACGCTGGCTTGAAGAACTGTTTCAATAAAGATTGCGCTATCATTCCACCCAGCCTTGCCTCCGCAGAATTATTTTATCAACATACTATATGCCGACACCTTTGAGGAGGAGAGCCCAGAAACTACAGGTGGCGTTGTCAGCAAGATAGCTATTGAAAACTTGGAGACACGCCAGGGGTCTAGAGACTGACTTTCACCCCAATTGGCCAACAAGGTGAGCATTTTCACTCTAGGGGTCAAACTCAGGCCCTGGATGCTACTGTGTGTGTGTTTGTCAAGCTGAAAATTGCCAACATGGGGGAAAATGGGCAACAGGCGTTTAGTTAGTTGACACAGGTTCTGTCTAAATTATTAAATTAAAGAGAAAAAGGAGAAACTTTAGCGGTAGAGATTAGTGGACTACTCAGAAATACGGTGCTGATGGTGGCAGGCATTGTGCCAGTCTACATCCTCATAAGTCATGCGTGAGAGTAGTCACTGTTTCCTACGCGCTAAGTTGTCTCAAATAGAGAAGTGAAATAGAGACGAGAAAAAGAACAGAGAATAGTAGAATAGAGTATTAGAAAATAGAGAAGAATAGAGTATAAGAAGAAGATAAATAGAATAGAGAATATAGAATGAAGAAGATTATAAATAAGAGAAACAAAACTGCTGTGGCCGCAATGACTTAACTGATTGTAAATACAAAGCAAATAGTGATAGACACGGCACCAGCTTACACTGTCGTGAGACTTGCATGAGGTCGGCCTTCATTAGTGGCATGGTTCAGTTGTCTCAAATAATAGAAAAGAATAGAAAAGACTGGCCAGGAAAAAAAGAAGACCACAAAGAAACATTTAAGAGAGAGCGAAATGTCAAATCAAACTTATGGTTGTGACAGTAAACAATTTGGCAAGTCCAGGGGTGCGTGTGACGCCCATGGACTCTACTATAAATGATGTGGTGTGGCACTTGGTGGGCTGTTAGAGGCAGTTTTCCGTATTCTGAGTCCAAAAACCGTGTCGCCGTATGTGTCATATATACGAGTTGTAATGAAATTCAGCTGAATAAGTGTCTGTGTTTGTGAGTAAGGAAAAAGAGGGGAACCAGCCTGGTGGTATGAAGCTTTTAGTGCTTACTGTGTCCTCTGAAGCTGAATGTGGGCAATGAGATGCAGCTAAAGTTGATGTGAAAGTGGATTTGTTCATAGAATTAATTCTACGTAATCTATATAAATGCACATTATTAGAATATATAATATATAATGCATATGTATTGTAATTGATAACGTGATAATAAAAGATATAATAATAGATAAATAAATTATAGGAATGTATGTGGGATTTTCCAACTAAATTGATGTGATGCAATTGAGGGGGTTGTACATTTACCCTACAACTGAGAAGGTGACAGTTTGAGTCTCACCACTATCACAATTTTTAAGTCAGGTCATTTAGTAAAACTTCTAAATTCAGTAGTATGCTTTATATATGTGTTTACCTTCAGCAAAGATGGTCACTGTAAATAGGTCTTAAAAGACCTGCCTGATGAAATATAGGTTAAATAGGAATGAAGTATGTAGACCTATACAGGGCTTCATATAGAGGGGATATTAATTGGTGTAAAGTGGCTGTATAATAAAAGGGAATGAGGGATTGGTGGTATGAAAAGGTACCTATCAATCAAGTTATTATCTATATGCATAACAAGCACTATTAATCACATGAGAGAAAAAGTAGAAAAATGATATCATGAACATAAGATTAAATACACATATACAATTTGTGTGTTACAATTAAGCATACCTTGCTGTTATCAAGCAGTGTATGGGTAGATGTCGTTTGATTGATTCTAATGTGGAGAAGTTCAATGCATACACTGAGTAGACCTTTGTGAATATATGGACAATTGTTTATTTGGTCGATTGATACAGCTGGTCAAAGTATAAAATAGTTCTTTTACTCACTGCAACTCCCAAAGGCTAGAGCGGGAAGCCCTGATGCGAAGGAAAGGAATTAATTTAATTAGAGATGATGTAATCTCATGGCCAAAATATTGGTAAAAAGGAATATGATGCAAAATCTGAAAACATAAACAATAACAGATCTTGTAGTGGGAGACTACCTTCCTTATCCGTCCAATTATTCCACTATCAGACCCTGTGACTCCGCTCAAAAGTTAAAGTCCAAATCTGAGGAGAAACGGCTCTGAGACTAAGTCCAAACCAGAGGCAAGACAGCTCAGAGACTAAGTCCAAATCAGAGGCGAGGCAGCAAGTCTTCAGTCCAAAAAGGTGTTTATTCCAAGAGAAAAGTTATAAATCCATGAGGTACCCGGGGCAACTGAGAAATCTCCCCAGATCACCCATTTTTATACCTGGGGTCAAGGTCACCAACGCCCACTTGGACCACCTCCATTCCTCATGATCACGCGAGACTGTCATCTTACTATTCTCATTTTTGTCTGTCTTCCTTAAAGCCTACAAAGTGTCTCACCCAGGCCCCTATCTGTGGCCTTGGGTGAGCTGTAGCTGCACCTGCTGCTCCCCCACTCCAGCTTTTATTATACAGGACGCATCAAACCTTGGTCTTTCATCAGGCTCAAATTCCCTGTTAACACAGAACTGCAAGGTGTATTCTCAAATCAATGTATATGCATGATCATGACCCTGTTTATATTTGCCACTACAATCTGAGAACAGGAGATAGCTAAAAATGCATGATTGGAGTTGTGTGATGAACATCAAAACACTGACATGACTGAGTATCTAAATATATTGGGGAATTTTGGGTTATCCAAAGGCCATTTAGTTATGACAGATATGTAGTAGAGTGCATATATTCTTTAACGGGGATGGAAACTAAATCATACATATTGATTTTGCACTAAAAACCACCTCCTCACAGCAAATGCTTGACTGGAAATTAATTAAGGGACAAAGTTACTCTGGGCCTGTCAATATTTTTCATTTAGGGCAAAGTGGTGGTTACCTGTTTGAATGTTGGCTGATAAAAAGTGTTAATTTATGTCTTCAGAATGTGTGTGTCCATAGAGTGGACATAAAGGAGGGCTGAGCAGCTGGTAGGTGAACATGCAGACACAGACCTGTGACCTGCAGCCTGTGTTGGTTTGTGTTGTTACTCCCTCTCCCACACTTACTTATAGAGTACCAACATAACTGTTTAAAGCCTCAATAATTTAAAAAATAAACGGGATCTGCATTAATGAAATAATGATGATATTAAGCTGTGTAATGTTTATATTACTTGGAGGATGATAAAGAAGTGACACTTTTGGCTTGCTCTATGGACGAAATAATAGTCTTCATTTGTGTTTTTCTTTTTCCTCTTTCTATACACCGGGGACACGAAAGGCCAAGAGGGAAGGCATAAACATTAAGGTTGAGGTCGACTGGGAGCCGGACAAGAGTCACCGGACACCTGTTACGTTTGTTGGTGTAATCCTCCTTTGTTACTCACACTAAATCTGTGAAGCTAGTGCGATTTTAGCCACAAACCCTTTAAGGATACACACAGATAGATCCCTTTGAGATAATCCCATGAAGACAGAAACACGCCACAAACACATTTCCATGCAAACACACACGCTCAAACAGTCATGTACGTTCAAAGCTACAACAATTGCATGCACACAAAGTTATTGCACATACATGGGTAGGGTAGGGTACAAGTAGAGCTTGGCAATTGACTGATCAGCTAGTAAATAATCGCTTGTTAATAGTGATTTTATTATCTGAGTATAGTTTCATTTAACC
>NW_023504072.1:0-38803 GCF_904848185.1 Acanthopagrus latus
CAGCGCCCTCTGCACAGAGAGGGCAAAAAAGCTTACAGCACCTGGTATTCCCAGGCGGTCTCCCATCCAAGTACTAACCAGGCCCGACCCTGCTTAGCTTCCGAGATCAGACGAGATCGGGCGTGTTCAGAGTGGTATGGCCGTAAGCAAGGGCAGAGCAGACAAACACACTATTTATACACCTTCACCGGCTCCGTCCTCATCCTTTCCTTTCCTTTCCTTTCTCTATATCTGTGAGGGGGCAAACATTAGCGCACTTGAACACCTTTTGGGGAATGCCAGTGTTTTCAGAGAGTGGCTGCATTCCAGCGTTTCAATCTTTCCAGGTAATCACTGAGATATACCAGTGCAGCACAGCTGAAGACAGAGCGCTGTCATAAACATCAGTCCGACTGGGTCAGTAGAGAATAGCGGAGCGTCTTTGCTTGTTTCGCTCCGTGTCAACGCGTATGAATAGTGCATTTGTCTCCTGCACCTTGGCTTGCGGCCACACCGCCCTGAACGCGCCCGATCTCGTCCGATCTCGGAAGCCAAGCAGGGTCGGGCCTGGTTAGTACTTGGATGGGTGACCGCCTGGGAATTCCGGGTGCTGTAAGCTTTTTAATTTCTCTGCAAAAGCAGGGAACGAACTCAACTGTTGAAGGATTTTCCAAGGCATGTCGTGATATAATGCATATACACTTTTAATGCAAACATATAGAAGTGAGCAAAACACAAGCAGCACAAAAAGGTTGAACATCGTTCTCAGACTAGCTGCTCTGTTGTTCAAAGCTGTGTCTCCACCGAAGAAGCAGCAGCGCCCTCTGCACAGAGAGGGCAAAAAAGCTTACAGCACCTGGTATTCCCAGGCGGTCTCCCATCCAAGTACTAACCAGGCCCGACCCTGCTTAGCTTCCGAGATCAGACGAGATCGGGCGTGTTCAGAGTGGTATGGCCGTAAGCAAGGGCAGAGCAGACAAACACACTATTTATACACCTTCACCGGCTCCGTCCTCATCCTTTCCTTTCCTTTCCTTTCTCTATATCTGTGAGGGGGCAAACATTAGCGCACTTGAACACCTTTTGGGGAATGCCAGTGTTTTCAGAGAGTGGCTGCATTCCAGCGTTTCAATCTTTCCAGGTAATCACTGAGATATACCAGTGCAGCACAGCTGAAGACAGAGCGCTGTCATAAACATCAGTCCGACTGGGTCAGTAGAGAATAGCGGAGCGTCTTTGCTTGTTTCGCTCCGTGTCAACGCGTATGAATAGTGCATTTGTCTCCTGCACCTTGGCTTGCGGCCACACCGCCCTGAACGCGCCCGATCTCGTCCGATCTCGGAAGCCAAGCAGGGTCGGGCCTGGTTAGTACTTGGATGGGTGACCGCCTGGGAATTCCGGGTGCTGTAAGCTTTTTAATTTCTCTGCAAAAGCAGGGAACGAACTCAACTGTTGAAGGATTTTCCAAGGCATGTCGTGATATAATGCATATACACTTTTAATGCAAACATATAGAAGTGAGCAAAAACACAAGCAGCACAAAAAGGTTGAACATCGTTCTCAGACTAGCTGCTCTGTTGTTCAAAGCTGTGTCTCCACCGAAGAAGCAGCAGCGCCCTCTGCACAGAGAGGGCAAAAAAGCTTACAGCACCTGGTATTCCCAGGCGGGCTCCCATCCAAGTACTAATCAGGCCCGACCCTGCTTAGCTTCCGAGATCAGACGAGATCGGGCGTGTTCAGAGTGGTATGGCCGTAAGCAAGGGCAGAGCAGACAAACACACTATTTATACACCTTCACCGGCTCCGTCCTCATCCTTTCCTTTCCTTTCCTTTCCTTTCTCTATATCTGTGAGGGGGCAAACATTAGCGCACTTGAACACCTTTTGGGGAATGCCAGTGTTTTCAGAGAGTGGCTGCATTCCAGCGTTTCAATCTTTCCAGGTAATCACTGAGATATACCAGTGCAGCACAGCTGAAGACAGAGCGCTGTCATAAACATCAGTCCGACTGGGTCAGTAGAGAATAGCGGAGCGTCTTTGCTTGTTTCGCTCCGTGTCAACGCGTATGAATAGTGCATTTGTCTCCTGCACCTTGGCTTGCGGCCACACCGCCCTCAACGCGCCCGATCTCGTCCGATCTCGGAAGCCAAGCAATGTCGGGCCTGGTTAGTACTTGGATGGGTAGGGGGCAATTCCGGGTGCTGTAAGCTTTTTAATTTCTCTGCAAAAGCAGGGAACGAACTCAACTGTTGAAGGATTTTCCAAGGCATGTCGTGATATAATGCATATACACTTTTAATGCAAACATATAGAAGTGAGCAAAACACAAGCAGCACAAAAAGGTTGAACATCGTTCTCAGACTAGCTGCTCTGTTGTTCAAAGCTGTGTCTCCACCGAAGAAGCAGCAGCGCCCTCTGCACAGAGAGGGCAAAAAAGCTTACAGCACCTGGTATTCCCAGGCGGTCTCCCATCCAAGTACTAACCAGGCCTGACCCTGCTTAGGGAATTCCAGGTGCTGTAAGCTTTTTTATTTCTCTGCAAAAGCAGGGAACGCACTCAACTGTTGAAGGATTTTCCAAGGCATGTCATGATATAATGAGAGGGTATTCAAGGACGGTGACAGAGACGAGCTGAAGCTCGTACAGGGAGAAGTCAAGGTCCAGCTGAGAGAGGCAAAGGAGGAGTACAGAAGGAAGGTGGAACAGAAGCTGCAGCGGAACAACATGAGGGAGCCCTGGGATGGCATGAAAACCATTACAGGCTGCAAGAAGAAGGGCAGCAGCACAGAAGAGGGGGATGCTGGGAGAGCTAACCAGCTAAACCTGTTTTTTAACAGGTTTGAAACCCCAGCTCCCACAGCCAGTGACTGCCCACTTCACACCCCTCACACCCCCGTCACCCCCATCACGTCCATTATCACCTCAGACTACAGGGCACCGCAACCCGCCACACCCACGGACAGTTCAACCCTCCCCCCCACCCCTACCATAGACAGTTCAACCCCCCCTCCCCACCACCACGGACATTTCAATCCCCCTCCCCTTCACCATCACCAAGGAGCAGGTGAGCAAAGAGCTGAGGAGACTGTGCCCAAGGAAAGCAGCGGACCCGGACAAAGCGTGTCCAAGGATGCTCAAGGCCTGCTCTGCTGAACTGGGGAGCCGCTTCAGCAACTGTTCAACCATAGCCTGAGGCTGGGGAGGGTCTCTGTGCTCTGGAAGACTTCATGTCTCATCCCACATGCAGAAATACTCAGATGACACTGCAATAGTGGGCTGTATCAAGGATGGACAGGAGGGGGAGTACAGGAGCCTGATTGAGGGCTTTGTGGAGTGGTGCAGGTCCAACCGCCTACAGCTGAACACCTCCAAGACGAAGGAGATGGTTGTGGACTTCAGAAGGAAGAAACCGCAGCTCCAAGCTGTGTCCATCGAGGGGGTCGATGTGGAGGTGGTCAGGACCTACAAATACCTGGGGCTGCAGCTGGATGACAGGTTGGAGTGGACAGCAAACATGGACGCTGTACACAGGAAAGGACAGAGCCATCTGTACTTCCTGAGAAGGCTGGGATCCTTCAACATATGCAAAAAACTGCTGCAGATGTTTTACCAGTCCGTGGTGGCCAGCGTCCTCTTCTACGCTGTGGTTTGCTGGGGAGGAAGCAGCAAGAAGAGGGACTCTGCCCGACTGGACAGACTGGTGAGGAGAGCTGGCTCAGTGGTGGGCACAAAGCTGGACTTTCTGGTGACTGTGGCAGAGAGAAGGACCCTGGACAAACTGCTGTCCATACTGGACAACACCCACCACCCTCTGCACAACACCTTCAGCAGGCAGAGGAGCGTGTTCAGTGGCAGACTGCTGTCTCAATCCTGCTCCACCAACAGACACAATAACTCTTTCGTCCCCCTGGCCATCAGGCTGTACAACAGCTCGCAGTGATGTCAGGAAGCACAATAGACAATGGCCAAATGCACTCAAAAGCACTCATCTTTTATGGCCCAATTTAATTTAATTGTACACCATCCCCTGTCCCCTTAATACTCTTTACCTCTATGTCACTTTATATTTTTAACATCACTTTATATTTTTCATTTAGCTCATAGAGGCATTAAATGTATAAAACACTTATACTTCTACAGTCACTTTATGTAAATAGTTACAGTTGTACAAAACATTTTTATTCTTCATTTTTACTACAGTTGTACAAAACATTTTTATTCCACATTTTTATTTCTACTGTTTCTTTGATGTTGCATGTATGTTCAATGTATGTTCAATGTTTGTTGTTGCTACTGGATGCTTGAATTTCCTCCAGGATAAATAAAGTATCTATCTATCTATCTATCTATCTATCTATCTATCTATCTATCTATCTATCTATCTACACTTTTAATGCAAACATATAGAAGTGAGCAAAACACAAGCAGCACAAAAAGGTTGAACATCGTTCTCAGACTAGCTGCTCTGTTGTTCAAAGCTGTGTCTCCACCGAAGAAGCAGCAGCGCCCTCTGCACAGAGAGGGCAAAAAAGCTTACAGCACCTGGTATTCCCAGGCGGTCTCCCATCCAAGTACTAACCAGGCCCGACCCTGCTTAGCTTCCGAGATCAGACGAGATCGGGCGTGTTCAGAGTGGTATGGCCGTAAGCAAGGGCAGAGCAGACAAACACACTATTTATACACCTTCACCGGCTCCGTCCTCATCCTTTCCTTTCCTTTCCTTTCCTTTCTCTATATCTGTGAGGGGGCAAACATTAGCGCACTTGAACACCTTTTGGGGAATGCCAGTGTTTTCAGAGAGTGGCTGCATTCCAGCGTTTCAATCTTTCCAGGTAATCACTGAGATATACCAGTGCAGCACAGCTGAAGACAGAGCGCTGTCATAAACATCAGTCCGACTGGGTCAGTAGAGAATAGCGGAGCGTCTTTGCTTGTTTCGCTCCGTGTCAACGCGTATGAATAGTGCATTTGTCTCCTGCACCTTGGCTTGCGGCCACACCGCCCTGAACGCGCCCGATCTCGTCCGATCTCGGAAGCCAAGCAGGGTCGGGCCTGGTTAGTACTTGGATGGGTGACCGCCTGGGAATTCCGGGTGCTGTAAGCTTTTTAATTTCTCTGCAAAAGCAGGGAACGAACTCAACTGTTGAAGGATTTTCCAAGGCATGTCGTGATATAATGCATATACACTTTTAATGCAAACATATAGAAGTGAGCAAAACACAAGCAGCACAAAAAGGTTGAACATCGTTCTCAGACTAGCTGCTCTGTTGTTCAAAGCTGTGTCTCCACCGAAGAAGCAGCAGCGCCCTCTGCACAGAGAGGGCAAAAAAGCTTACAGCACCTGGTATTCCCAGGCGGTCTCCCATCCAAGTACTAACCAGGCCCGACCCTGCTTAGCTTCCGAGATCAGACGAGATCGGGCGTGTTCAGAGTGGTATGGCCGTAAGCAAGGGCAGAGCAGACAAACACACTATTTATACACCTTCACCGGCTCCGTCCTCATCCTTTCCTTTCCTTTCCTTTCCTTTCTCTATATCTGTGAGGGGGCAAACATTAGCGCACTTGAACACCTTTTGGGGAATGCCAGTGTTTTCAGAGAGTGGCTGCATTCCAGCGTTTCAATCTTTCCAGGTAATCACTGAGATATACCAGTGCAGCACAGCTGAAGACAGAGCGCTGTCATAAACATCAGTCCGACTGGGTCAGTAGAGAATAGCGGAGCGTCTTTGCTTGTTTCGCTCCGTGTCAACGCGTATGAATAGTGCATTTGTCTCCTGCACCTTGGCTTGCGGCCACACCGCCCTGAACGCGCCCGATCTCGTCCGATCTCGGAAGCCAAGCAGGGTCGGGCCTGGTTAGTACTTGGATGGGTGACCGCCTGGGAATTCCGGGTGCTGTAAGCTTTTTAATTTCTCTGCAAAAGCAGGGAACGAACTCAACTGTTGAAGGATTTTCCAAGGCATGTCGTGATATAATGCATATACACTTTTAATGCAAACATATAGAAGTGAGCAAAACACAAGCAGCACAAAAAGGTTGAACATCGTTCTCAGACTAGCTGCTCTGTTGTTCAAAGCTGTGTCTCCACCGAAGAAGCAGCAGCGCCCTCTGCACAGAGAGGGCAAAAAAGCTTACAGCACCTGGTATTCCCAGGCGGTCTCCCATCCAAGTACTAACCAGGCCTGACCCTGCTTAGGGAATTCCAGGTGCTGTAAGCTTTTTTATTTCTCTGCAAAAGCAGGGAACGCACTCAACTGTTGAAGGATTTTCCAAGGCATGTCATGATATAATGAGAGGGTATTCAAGGACGGTGACAGAGACGAGCTGAAGCTCGTACAGGGAGAAGTCAAGGTCCAGCTGAGAGAGGCAAAGGAGGAGTACAGAAGGAAGGTGGAACAGAAGCTGCAGCGGAACAACATGAGGGAGGTCTGGGATGGCATGAAAACCATTACAGGCTGCAAGAAGAAGGGCAGCAGCACAGAAGAGGGGGATGCTGGGAGAGCTAACCAGCTAAACCTGTTTTTTAACAGGTTTGAAACCCCAGCTCCCACAGCCAGTGACTGCCCACTTCACACCCCTCACACCCCCGTCACCCCCATCACGTCCATTATCACCTCAGACTACAGGGCACCGCAACCCGCCACACCCACGGACAGTTCAACCCTCCCCCCCACCCCTACCATAGACAGTTCAACCCCCCCTCCCCACCACCACGGACATTTCAATCCCCCTCCCCTTCACCATCACCAAGGAGCAGGTGAGCAAAGAGCTGAGGAGACTGTGCCCAAGGAAAGCAGCGGACCCGGACAAAGCGTGTCCAAGGATGCTCAAGGCCTGCTCTGCTGAACTGGGGAGCCGCTTCAGCAACTGTTCAACCATAGCCTGAGGCTGGGGAGGGTCTCTGTGCTCTGGAAGACTTCATGTCTCATCCCACATGCAGAAATACTCAGATGACACTGCAATAGTGGGCTGTATCAAGGATGGACAGGAGGGGGAGTACAGGAGCCTGATTGAGGGCTTTGTGGAGTGGTGCAGGTCCAACCGCCTACAGCTGAACACCTCCAAGACGAAGGAGATGGTTGTGGACTTCAGAAGGAAGAAACCGCAGCTCCAAGCTGTGTCCATCGAGGGGGTCGATGTGGAGGTGGTCAGGACCTACAAATACCTGGGGCTGCAGCTGGATGACAGGTTGGAGTGGACAGCAAACATGGACGCTGTACACAGGAAAGGACAGAGCCATCTGTACTTCCTGAGAAGGCTGGGATCCTTCAACATATGCAAAAAACTGCTGCAGATGTTTTACCAGTCCGTGGTGGCCAGCGTCCTCTTCTACGCTGTGGTTTGCTGGGGAGGAAGCAGCAAGAAGAGGGACTCTGCCCGACTGGACAGACTGGTGAGGAGAGCTGGCTCAGTGGTGGGCACAAAGCTGGACTTTCTGGTGACTGTGGCAGAGAGAAGGACCCTGGACAAACTGCTGTCCATACTGGACAACACCCACCACCCTCTGCACAACACCTTCAGCAGGCAGAGGAGCGTGTTCAGTGGCAGACTGCTGTCTCAATCCTGCTCCACCAACAGACACAATAACTCTTTCGTCCCCCTGGCCATCAGGCTGTACAACAGCTCGCAGTGATGTCAGGAAGCACAATAGACAATGGCCAAATGCACTCAAAAGCACTCATCTTTTATGGCCCAATTTAATTTAATTGTACACCATCCCCTGTCCCCTTAATACTCTTTACCTCTATGTCACTTTATATTTTTAACATCACTTTATATTTTTCATTTAGCTCATAGAGGCATTAAATGTATAAAACACTTATACTTCTACAGTCACTTTATGTAAATAGTTACAGTTGTACAAAACATTTTTATTCTTCATTTTTACTACAGTTGTACAAAACATTTTTATTCCACATTTTTATTTCTACTGTTTCTTTGATGTTGCATGTATGTTCAATGTATGTTCAATGTTTGTTGTTGCTACTGGATGCTTGAATTTCCTCCAGGATAAATAAAGTATCTATCTATCTATCTATCTATCTATCTATCTATCTATCTATCTATCTATCTATCTACACTTTTAATGCAAACATATAGAAGTGAGCAAAACACAAGCAGCACAAAAAGGTTGAACATCGTTCTCAGACTAGCTGCTCTGTTGTTCAAAGCTGTGTCTCCACCGAAGAAGCAGCAGCGCCCTCTGCACAGAGAGGGCAAAAAAGCTTACAGCACCTGGTATTCCCAGGCGGTCTCCCATCCAAGTACTAACCAGGCCCGACCCTGCTTAGCTTCCGAGATCAGACGAGATCGGGCGTGTTCAGAGTGGTATGGCCGTAAGCAAGGGCAGAGCAGACAAACACACTATTTATACACCTTCACCGGCTCCGTCCTCATCCTTTCCTTTCCTTTCCTTTCCTTTCTCTATATCTGTGAGGGGGCAAACATTAGCGCACTTGAACACCTTTTGGGGAATGCCAGTGTTTTCAGAGAGTGGCTGCATTCCAGCGTTTCAATCTTTCCAGGTAATCACTGAGATATACCAGTGCAGCACAGCTGAAGACAGAGCGCTGTCATAAACATCAGTCCGACTGGGTCAGTAGAGAATAGCGGAGCGTCTTTGCTTGTTTCGCTCCGTGTCAACGCGTATGAATAGTGCATTTGTCTCCTGCACCTTGGCTTGCGGCCACACCGCCCTCAACGCGCCCGATCTCGTCCGATCTCGGAAGCCAAGCAGGGTCGGGCCTGGTTAGTACTTGGATGGGTGACCGCCTGGGAATTCCGGGTGCTGTAAGCTTTTTAATTTCTCTGCAAAAGCAGGGAACGAACTCAACTGTTGAAGGATTTTCCAAGGCATGTCGTGATATAATGCATATACACTTTTAATGCAAACATATAGAAGTGAGCAAAACACAAGCAGCACAAAAAGGTTGAACATCGTTCTCAGACTAGCTGCTCTGTTGTTCAAAGCTGTGTCTCCACCGAAGAAGCAGCAGCGCCCTCTGCACAGAGAGGGCAAAAAAGCTTACAGCACCTGGTATTCCCAGGCGGTCTCCCATCCAAGTACTAACCAGGCCCGACCCTGCTTAGCTTCCGAGATCAGACGAGATCGGGCGTGTTCAGAGTGGTATGGCCGTAAGCAAGGGCAGAGCAGACAAACACACTATTTATACACCTTCACCGGCTCCGTCCTCATCCTTTCCTTTCCTTTCCTTTCCTTTCTCTATATCTGTGAGGGGGCAAACATTAGCGCACTTGAACACCTTTTGGGGAATGCCAGTGTTTTCAGAGAGTGGCTGCATTCCAGCGTTTCAATCTTTCCAGGTAATCACTGAGATATACCAGTGCAGCACAGCTGAAGACAGAGCGCTGTCATAAACATCAGTCCGACTGGGTCAGTAGAGAATAGCGGAGCGTCTTTGCTTGTTTCGCTCCGTGTCAACGCGTATGAATAGTGCATTTGTCTCCTGCACCTTGGCTTGCGGCCACACCGCCCTGAACGCGCCCGATCTCGTCCGATCTCGGAAGCCAAGCAGGGTCGGGCCTGGTTAGTACTTGGATGGGTGACCGCCTGGGAATTCCGGGTGCTGTAAGCTTTTTAATTTCTCTGCAAAAGCAGGGAACGAACTCAACTGTTGAAGGATTTTCCAAGGCATGTCGTGATATAATGCATATACACTTTTAATGCAAACATATAGAAGTGAGCAAAACACAAGCAGCACAAAAAGGTTGAACATCGTTCTCAGACTAGCTGCTCTGTTGTTCAAAGCTGTGTCTCCACCGAAGAAGCAGCAGCGCCCTCTGCACAGAGAGGGCAAAAAAGCTTACAGCACCTGGTATTCCCAGGCGGTCTCCCATCCAAGTACTAACCAGGCCCGACCCTGCTTAGCTTCCGAGATCAGACGAGATCGGGCGTGTTCAGAGTGGTATGGCCGTAAGCAAGGGCAGAGCAGACAAACACACTATTTATACACCTTCACCGGCTCCGTCCTCATCCTTTCCTTTCCTTTCCTTTCCTTTCTCTATATCTGTGAGGGGGCAAACATTAGCGCACTTGAACACCTTTTGGGGAATGCCAGTGTTTTCAGAGAGTGGCTGCATTCCAGCGTTTCAATCTTTCCAGGTAATCACTGAGATATACCAGTGCAGCACAGCTGAAGACAGAGCGCTGTCATAAACATCAGTCCGACTGGGTCAGTAGAGAATAGCGGAGCGTCTTTGCTTGTTTCGCTCCGTGTCAACGCGTATGAATAGTGCATTTGTCTCCTGCACCTTGGCTTGCGGCCACACCGCCCTGAACGCGCCCGATCTCGTCCGATCTCGGAAGCCAAGCAGGGTCGGGCCTGGTTAGTACTTGGATGGGTGACCGCCTGGGAATTCCGGGTGCTGTAAGCTTTTTAATTTCTCTGCAAAAGCAGGGAACGAACTCAACTGTTGAAGGATTTTCCAAGGCATGTCGTGATATAATGCATATACACTTTTAATGCAAACATATAGAAGTGAGCAAAACACAAGCAGCACAAAAAGGTTGAACATCGTTCTCAGACTAGCTGCTCTGTTGTTCAAAGCTGTGTCTCCACCGAAGAAGCAGCAGCGCCCTCTGCACAGAGAGGGCAAAAAAGCTTACAGCACCTGGTATTCCCAGGCGGTCTCCCATCCAAGTACTAACCAGGCCCGACCCTGCTTAGCTTCCGAGATCAGACGAGATCGGGCGTGTTCAGAGTGGTATGGCCGTAAGCAAGGGCAGAGCAGACAAACACACTATTTATACACCTTCACCGGCTCCGTCCTCATCCTTTCCTTTCCTTTCCTTTCCTTTCTCTATATCTGTGAGGGGGCAAACATTAGCGCACTTGAACACCTTTTGGGGAATGCCAGTGTTTTCAGAGAGTGGCTGCATTCCAGCGTTTCAATCTTTCCAGGTAATCACTGAGATATACCAGTGCAGCACAGCTGAAGACAGAGCGCTGTCATAAACATCAGTCCGACTGGGTCAGTAGAGAATAGCGGAGCGTCTTTGCTTGTTTCGCTCCGTGTCAACGCGTATGAATAGTGCATTTGTCTCCTGCACCTTGGCTTGCGGCCACACCGCCCTGAACGCGCCCGATCTCGTCCGATCTCGGAAGCCAAGCAGGGTCGGGCCTGGTTAGTACTTGGATGGGTGACCGCCTGGGAATTCCGGGTGCTGTAAGCTTTTTAATTTCTCTGCAAAAGCAGGGAACGAACTCAACTGTTGAAGGATTTTCCAAGGCATGTCGTGATATAATGCATATACACTTTTAATGCAAACATATAGAAGTGAGCAAAACACAAGCAGCACAAAAAGGTTGAACATCGTTCTCAGACTAGCTGCTCTGTTGTTCAAAGCTGTGTCTCCACCGAAGAAGCAGCAGCGCCCTCTGCACAGAGAGGGCAAAAAAGCTTACAGCACCTGGTATTCCCAGGCGGTCTCCCATCCAAGTACTAACCAGGCCCGACCCTGCTTAGCTTCCGAGATCAGACGAGATCGGGCGTGTTCAGAGTGGTATGGCCGTAAGCAAGGGCAGAGCAGACAAACACACTATTTATACACCTTCACCGGCTCCGTCCTCATCCTTTCCTTTCCTTTCCTTTCCTTTCTCTATATCTGTGAGGGGGCAAACATTAGCGCACTTGAACACCTTTTGGGGAATGCCAGTGTTTTCAGAGAGTGGCTGCATTCCAGCGTTTCAATCTTTCCAGGTAATCACTGAGATATACCAGTGCAGCACAGCTGAAGACAGAGCGCTGTCATAAACATCAGTCCGACTGGGTCAGTAGAGAATAGCGGAGCGTCTTTGCTTGTTTCGCTCCGTGTCAACGCGTATGAATAGTGCATTTGTCTCCTGCACCTTGGCTTGCGGCCACACCGCCCTCAACGCGCCCGATCTCGTCCGATCTCGGAAGCCAAGCAGGGTCGGGCCTGGTTAGTACTTGGATGGGTGACCGCCTGGGAATTCCGGGTGCTGTAAGCTTTTTAATTTCTCTGCAAAAGCAGGGAACGAACTCAACTGTTGAAGGATTTTCCAAGGCATGTCGTGATATAATGCATATACACTTTTAATGCAAACATATAGAAGTGAGCAAAACACAAGCAGCACAAAAAGGTTGAACATCGTTCTCAGACTAGCTGCTCTGTTGTTCAAAGCTGTGTCTCCACCGAAGAAGCAGCAGCGCCCTCTGCACAGAGAGGGCAAAAAAGCTTACAGCACCTGGTATTCCCAGGCGGTCTCCCATCCAAGTACTAACCAGGCCCGACCCTGCTTAGCTTCCGAGATCAGACGAGATCGGGCGTGTTCAGAGTGGTATGGCCGTAAGCAAGGGCAGAGCAGACAAACACACTATTTATACACCTTCACCGGCTCCGTCCTCATCCTTTCCTTTCCTTTCCTTTCCTTTCTCTATATCTGTGAGGGGGCAAACATTAGCGCACTTGAACACCTTTTGGGGAATGCCAGTGTTTTCAGAGAGTGGCTGCATTCCAGCGTTTCAATCTTTCCAGGTAATCACTGAGATATACCAGTGCAGCACAGCTGAAGACAGAGCGCTGTCATAAACATCAGTCCGACTGGGTCAGTAGAGAATAGCGGAGCGTCTTTGCTTGTTTCGCTCCGTGTCAACGCGTATGAATAGTGCATTTGTCTCCTGCACCTTGGCTTGCGGCCACACCGCCCTGAACGCGCCCGATCTCGTCCGATCTCGGAAGCCAAGCAGGGTCGGGCCTGGTTAGTACTTGGATGGGTGACCGCCTGGGAATTCCGGGTGCTGTAAGCTTTTTAATTTCTCTGCAAAAGCAGGGAACGAACTCAACTGTTGAAGGATTTTCCAAGGCATGTCGTGATATAATGCATATACACTTTTAATGCAAACATATAGAAGTGAGCAAAACACAAGCAGCACAAAAAGGTTGAACATCGTTCTCAGACTAGCTGCTCTGTTGTTCAAAGCTGTGTCTCCACCGAAGAAGCAGCAGCGCCCTCTGCACAGAGAGGGCAAAAAAGCTTACAGCACCTGGTATTCCCAGGCGGTCTCCCATCCAAGTACTAACCAGGCCTGACCCTGCTTAGGGAATTCCAGGTGCTGTAAGCTTTTTTATTTCTCTGCAAAAGCAGGGAACGCACTCAACTGTTGAAGGATTTTCCAAGGCATGTCATGATATAATGAGAGGGTATTCAAGGACGGTGACAGAGACGAGCTGAAGCTCGTACAGGGAGAAGTCAAGGTCCAGCTGAGAGAGGCAAAGGAGGAGTACAGAAGGAAGGTGGAACAGAAGCTGCAGCGGAACAACATGAGGGAGGTCTGGGATGGCATGAAAACCATTACAGGCTGCAAGAAGAAGGGCAGCAGCACAGAAGAGGGGGATGCTGGGAGAGCTAACCAGCTAAACCTGTTTTTTAACAGGTTTGAAACCCCAGCTCCCACAGCCAGTGACTGCCCACTTCACACCCCTCACACCCCCGTCACCCCCATCACGTCCATTATCACCTCAGACTACAGGGCACCGCAACCCGCCACACCCACGGACAGTTCAACCCTCCCCCCCACCCCTACCATAGACAGTTCAACCCCCCCTCCCCACCACCACGGACATTTCAATCCCCCTCCCCTTCACCATCACCAAGGAGCAGGTGAGCAAAGAGCTGAGGAGACTGTGCCCAAGGAAAGCAGCGGACCCGGACAAAGCGTGTCCAAGGATGCTCAAGGCCTGCTCTGCTGAACTGGGGAGCCGCTTCAGCAACTGTTCAACCATAGCCTGAGGCTGGGGAGGGTCTCTGTGCTCTGGAAGACTTCATGTCTCATCCCACATGCAGAAATACTCAGATGACACTGCAATAGTGGGCTGTATCAAGGATGGACAGGAGGGGGAGTACAGGAGCCTGATTGAGGGCTTTGTGGAGTGGTGCAGGTCCAACCGCCTACAGCTGAACACCTCCAAGACGAAGGAGATGGTTGTGGACTTCAGAAGGAAGAAACCGCAGCTCCAAGCTGTGTCCATCGAGGGGGTCGATGTGGAGGTGGTCAGGACCTACAAATACCTGGGGCTGCAGCTGGATGACAGGTTGGAGTGGACAGCAAACATGGACGCTGTACACAGGAAAGGACAGAGCCATCTGTACTTCCTGAGAAGGCTGGGATCCTTCAACATATGCAAAAAACTGCTGCAGATGTTTTACCAGTCCGTGGTGGCCAGCGTCCTCTTCTACGCTGTGGTTTGCTGGGGAGGAAGCAGCAAGAAGAGGGACTCTGCCCGACTGGACAGACTGGTGAGGAGAGCTGGCTCAGTGGTGGGCACAAAGCTGGACTTTCTGGTGACTGTGGCAGAGAGAAGGACCCTGGACAAACTGCTGTCCATACTGGACAACACCCACCACCCTCTGCACAACACCTTCAGCAGGCAGAGGAGCGTGTTCAGTGGCAGACTGCTGTCTCAATCCTGCTCCACCAACAGACACAATAACTCTTTCGTCCCCCTGGCCATCAGGCTGTACAACAGCTCGCAGTGATGTCAGGAAGCACAATAGACAATGGCCAAATGCACTCAAAAGCACTCATCTTTTATGGCCCAATTTAATTTAATTGTACACCATCCCCTGTCCCCTTAATACTCTTTACCTCTATGTCACTTTATATTTTTAACATCACTTTATATTTTTCATTTAGCTCATAGAGGCATTAAATGTATAAAACACTTATACTTCTACAGTCACTTTATGTAAATAGTTACAGTTGTACAAAACATTTTTATTCTTCATTTTTACTACAGTTGTACAAAACATTTTTATTCCACATTTTTATTTCTACTGTTTCTTTGATGTTGCATGTATGTTCAATGTATGTTCAATGTTTGTTGTTGCTACTGGATGCTTGAATTTCCTCCAGGATAAATAAAGTATCTATCTATCTATCTATCTATCTATCTATCTATCTATCTATCTATCTATCTATCTACACTTTTAATGCAAACATATAGAAGTGAGCAAAACACAAGCAGCACAAAAAGGTTGAACATCGTTCTCAGACTAGCTGCTCTGTTGTTCAAAGCTGTGTCTCCACCGAAGAAGCAGCAGCGCCCTCTGCACAGAGAGGGCAAAAAAGCTTACAGCACCTGGTATTCCCAGGCGGTCTCCCATCCAAGTACTAACCAGGCCCGACCCTGCTTAGCTTCCGAGATCAGACGAGATCGGGCGTGTTCAGAGTGGTATGGCCGTAAGCAAGGGCAGAGCAGACAAACACACTATTTATACACCTTCACCGGCTCCGTCCTCATCCTTTCCTTTCCTTTCCTTTCCTTTCTCTATATCTGTGAGGGGGCAAACATTAGCGCACTTGAACACCTTTTGGGGAATGCCAGTGTTTTCAGAGAGTGGCTGCATTCCAGCGTTTCAATCTTTCCAGGTAATCACTGAGATATACCAGTGCAGCACAGCTGAAGACAGAGCGCTGTCATAAACATCAGTCCGACTGGGTCAGTAGAGAATAGCGGAGCGTCTTTGCTTGTTTCGCTCCGTGTCAACGCGTATGAATAGTGCATTTGTCTCCTGCACCTTGGCTTGCGGCCACACCGCCCTGAACGCGCCCGATCTCGTCCGATCTCGGAAGCCAAGCAGGGTCGGGCCTGGTTAGTACTTGGATGGGTGACCGCCTGGGAATTCCGGGTGCTGTAAGCTTTTTAATTTCTCTGCAAAAGCAGGGAACGAACTCAACTGTTGAAGGATTTTCCAAGGCATGTCGTGATATAATGCATATACACTTTTAATGCAAACATATAGAAGTGAGCAAAACACAAGCAGCACAAAAAGGTTGAACATCGTTCTCAGACTAGCTGCTCTGTTGTTCAAAGCTGTGTCTCCACCGAAGAAGCAGCAGCGCCCTCTGCACAGAGAGGGCAAAAAAGCTTACAGCACCTGGTATTCCCAGGCGGTCTCCCATCCAAGTACTAACCAGGCCCGACCCTGCTTAGCTTCCGAGATCAGACGAGATCGGGCGTGTTCAGAGTGGTATGGCCGTAAGCAAGGGCAGAGCAGACAAACACACTATTTATACACCTTCACCGGCTCCGTCCTCATCCTTTCCTTTCCTTTCCTTTCCTTTCTCTATATCTGTGAGGGGGCAAACATTAGCGCACTTGAACACCTTTTGGGGAATGCCAGTGTTTTCAGAGAGTGGCTGCATTCCAGCGTTTCAATCTTTCCAGGTAATCACTGAGATATACCAGTGCAGCACAGCTGAAGACAGAGCGCTGTCATAAACATCAGTCCGACTGGGTCAGTAGAGAATAGCGGAGCGTCTTTGCTTGTTTCGCTCCGTGTCAACGCGTATGAATAGTGCATTTGTCTCCTGCACCTTGGCTTGCGGCCACACCGCCCTGAACGCGCCCGATCTCGTCCGATCTCGGAAGCCAAGCAGGGTCGGGCCTGGTTAGTACTTGGATGGGTGACCGCCTGGGAATTCCGGGTGCTGTAAGCTTTTTAATTTCTCTGCAAAAGCAGGGAACGAACTCAACTGTTGAAGGATTTTCCAAGGCATGTCGTGATATAATGCATATACACTTTTAATGCAAACATATAGAAGTGAGCAAAACACAAGCAGCACAAAAAGGTTGAACATCGTTCTCAGACTAGCTGCTCTGTTGTTCAAAGCTGTGTCTCCACCGAAGAAGCAGCAGCGCCCTCTGCACAGAGAGGGCAAAAAAGCTTACAGCACCTGGTATTCCCAGGCGGTCTCCCATCCAAGTACTAACCAGGCCTGACCCTGCTTAGGGAATTCCAGGTGCTGTAAGCTTTTTTATTTCTCTGCAAAAGCAGGGAACGCACTCAACTGTTGAAGGATTTTCCAAGGCATGTCATGATATAATGAGAGGGTATTCAAGGACGGTGACAGAGACGAGCTGAAGCTCGTACAGGGAGAAGTCAAGGTCCAGCTGAGAGAGGCAAAGGAGGAGTACAGAAGGAAGGTGGAACAGAAGCTGCAGCGGAACAACATGAGGGAGGTCTGGGATGGCATGAAAACCATTACAGGCTGCAAGAAGAAGGGCAGCAGCACAGAAGAGGGGGATGCTGGGAGAGCTAACCAGCTAAACCTGTTTTTTAACAGGTTTGAAACCCCAGCTCCCACAGCCAGTGACTGCCCACTTCACACCCCTCACACCCCCGTCACCCCCATCACGTCCATTATCACCTCAGACTACAGGGCACCGCAACCCGCCACACCCACGGACAGTTCAACCCTCCCCCCCACCCCTACCATAGACAGTTCAACCCCCCCTCCCCACCACCACGGACATTTCAATCCCCCTCCCCTTCACCATCACCAAGGAGCAGGTGAGCAAAGAGCTGAGGAGACTGTGCCCAAGGAAAGCAGCGGACCCGGACAAAGCGTGTCCAAGGATGCTCAAGGCCTGCTCTGCTGAACTGGGGAGCCGCTTCAGCAACTGTTCAACCATAGCCTGAGGCTGGGGAGGGTCTCTGTGCTCTGGAAGACTTCATGTCTCATCCCACATGCAGAAATACTCAGATGACACTGCAATAGTGGGCTGTATCAAGGATGGACAGGAGGGGGAGTACAGGAGCCTGATTGAGGGCTTTGTGGAGTGGTGCAGGTCCAACCGCCTACAGCTGAACACCTCCAAGACGAAGGAGATGGTTGTGGACTTCAGAAGGAAGAAACCGCAGCTCCAAGCTGTGTCCATCGAGGGGGTCGATGTGGAGGTGGTCAGGACCTACAAATACCTGGGGCTGCAGCTGGATGACAGGTTGGAGTGGACAGCAAACATGGACGCTGTACACAGGAAAGGACAGAGCCATCTGTACTTCCTGAGAAGGCTGGGATCCTTCAACATATGCAAAAAACTGCTGCAGATGTTTTACCAGTCCGTGGTGGCCAGCGTCCTCTTCTACGCTGTGGTTTGCTGGGGAGGAAGCAGCAAGAAGAGGGACTCTGCCCGACTGGACAGACTGGTGAGGAGAGCTGGCTCAGTGGTGGGCACAAAGCTGGACTTTCTGGTGACTGTGGCAGAGAGAAGGACCCTGGACAAACTGCTGTCCATACTGGACAACACCCACCACCCTCTGCACAACACCTTCAGCAGGCAGAGGAGCGTGTTCAGTGGCAGACTGCTGTCTCAATCCTGCTCCACCAACAGACACAATAACTCTTTCGTCCCCCTGGCCATCAGGCTGTACAACAGCTCGCAGTGATGTCAGGAAGCACAATAGACAATGGCCAAATGCACTCAAAAGCACTCATCTTTTATGGCCCAATTTAATTTAATTGTACACCATCCCCTGTCCCCTTAATACTCTTTACCTCTATGTCACTTTATATTTTTAACATCACTTTATATTTTTCATTTAGCTCATAGAGGCATTAAATGTATAAAACACTTATACTTCTACAGTCACTTTATGTAAATAGTTACAGTTGTACAAAACATTTTTATTCTTCATTTTTACTACAGTTGTACAAAACATTTTTATTCCACATTTTTATTTCTACTGTTTCTTTGATGTTGCATGTATGTTCAATGTATGTTCAATGTTTGTTGTTGCTACTGGATGCTTGAATTTCCTCCAGGATAAATAAAGTATCTATCTATCTATCTATCTATCTATCTATCTATCTATCTATCTATCTATCTATCTATCTATCTACACTTTTAATGCAAACATATAGAAGTGAGCAAAACACAAGCAGCACAAAAAGGTTGAACATCGTTCTCAGACTAGCTGCTCTGTTGTTCAAAGCTGTGTCTCCACCGAAGAAGCAGCAGCGCCCTCTGCACAGAGAGGGCAAAAAAGCTTACAGCACCTGGTATTCCCAGGCGGTCTCCCATCCAAGTACTAACCAGGCCCGACCCTGCTTAGCTTCCGAGATCAGACGAGATCGGGCGTGTTCAGAGTGGTATGGCCGTAAGCAAGGGCAGAGCAGACAAACACACTATTTATACACCTTCACCGGCTCCGTCCTCATCCTTTCCTTTCCTTTCCTTTCCTTTCTCTATATCTGTGAGGGGGCAAACATTAGCGCACTTGAACACCTTTTGGGGAATGCCAGTGTTTTCAGAGAGTGGCTGCATTCCAGCGTTTCAATCTTTCCAGGTAATCACTGAGATATACCAGTGCAGCACAGCTGAAGACAGAGCGCTGTCATAAACATCAGTCCGACTGGGTCAGTAGAGAATAGCGGAGCGTCTTTGCTTGTTTCGCTCCGTGTCAACGCGTATGAATAGTGCATTTGTCTCCTGCACCTTGGCTTGCGGCCACACCGCCCTGAACGCGCCCGATCTCGTCCGATCTCGGAAGCCAAGCAGGGTCGGGCCTGGTTAGTACTTGGATGGGTGACCGCCTGGGAATTCCGGGTGCTGTAAGCTTTTTAATTTCTCTGCAAAAGCAGGGAACGAACTCAACTGTTGAAGGATTTTCCAAGGCATGTCGTGATATAATGCATATACACTTTTAATGCAAACATATAGAAGTGAGCAAAACACAAGCAGCACAAAAAGGTTGAACATCGTTCTCAGACTAGCTGCTCTGTTGTTCAAAGCTGTGTCTCCACCGAAGAAGCAGCAGCGCCCTCTGCACAGAGAGGGCAAAAAAGCTTACAGCACCTGGTATTCCCAGGCGGTCTCCCATCCAAGTACTAACCAGGCCCGACCCTGCTTAGCTTCCGAGATCAGACGAGATCGGGCGTGTTCAGAGTGGTATGGCCGTAAGCAAGGGCAGAGCAGACAAACACACTATTTATACACCTTCACCGGCTCCGTCCTCATCCTTTCCTTTCCTTTCCTTTCCTTTCTCTATATCTGTGAGGGGGCAAACATTAGCGCACTTGAACACCTTTTGGGGAATGCCAGTGTTTTCAGAGAGTGGCTGCATTCCAGCGTTTCAATCTTTCCAGGTAATCACTGAGATATACCAGTGCAGCACAGCTGAAGACAGAGCGCTGTCATAAACATCAGTCCTACTGGGTCAGTAGAGAATAGCGGAGCGTCTTTGCTTGTTTCGCTCCGTGTCAACGCGTATGAATAGTGCATTTGTCTCCTGCCCCTTGGCTTGCGGCCACACCGCCCTGAACGCGCCCGATCTCGTCCGATCTCGGAAGCCAAGCAGTGTCGGGCCTGGTTAGTACTTGGATGGGTGACCGCCTGGGAATTCCGGGTGCTGTAAGCTTTTTAATTTCTCTGCAAAAGCAGGGAACGAACTCAACTGTTGAAGGATTTTCCAAGGCATGTCGTGATATAATGCATATACACTTTTAATGCAAACATATAGAAGTGAGCAAAACACAAGCAGCACAAAAAGGTTGAACATCGTTCTCAGACTAGCTGCTCTGTTGTTCAAAGCTGTGTCTCCACCGAAGAAGCAGCAGCGCCCTCTGCACAGAGAGGGCAAAAAAGCTTACAGCACCTGGTATTCCCAGGCGGTCTCCCATCCAAGTACTAACCAGGCCTGACCCTGCTTAGGGAATTCCAGGTGCTGTAAGCTTTTTTATTTCTCTGCAAAAGCAGGGAACGCACTCAACTGTTGAAGGATTTTCCAAGGCATGTCATGATATAATGAGAGGGTATTCAAGGACGGTGACAGAGACGAGCTGAAGCTCGTACAGGGAGAAGTCAAGGTCCAGCTGAGAGAGGCAAAGGAGGAGTACAGAAGGAAGGTGGAACAGAAGCTGCAGCGGAACAACATGAGGGAGGTCTGGGATGGCATGAAAACCATTACAGGCTGCAAGAAGAAGGGCAGCAGCACAGAAGAGGGGGATGCTGGGAGAGCTAACCAGCTAAACCTGTTTTTTAACAGGTTTGAAACCCCAGCTCCCACAGCCAGTGACTGCCCACTTCACACCCCTCACACCCCCGTCACCCCCATCACGTCCATTATCACCTCAGACTACAGGGCACCGCAACCCGCCACACCCACGGACAGTTCAACCCTCCCCCCCACCCCTACCATAGACAGTTCAACCCCCCCTCCCCACCACCACGGACATTTCAATCCCCCTCCCCTTCACCATCACCAAGGAGCAGGTGAGCAAAGAGCTGAGGAGACTGTGCCCAAGGAAAGCAGCGGACCCGGACAAAGCGTGTCCAAGGATGCTCAAGGCCTGCTCTGCTGAACTGGGGAGCCGCTTCAGCAACTGTTCAACCATAGCCTGAGGCTGGGGAGGGTCTCTGTGCTCTGGAAGACTTCATGTCTCATCCCACATGCAGAAATACTCAGATGACACTGCAATAGTGGGCTGTATCAAGGATGGACAGGAGGGGGAGTACAGGAGCCTGATTGAGGGCTTTGTGGAGTGGTGCAGGTCCAACCGCCTACAGCTGAACACCTCCAAGACGAAGGAGATGGTTGTGGACTTCAGAAGGAAGAAACCGCAGCTCCAAGCTGTGTCCATCGAGGGGGTCGATGTGGAGGTGGTCAGGACCTACAAATACCTGGGGCTGCAGCTGGATGACAGGTTGGAGTGGACAGCAAACATGGACGCTGTACACAGGAAAGGACAGAGCCATCTGTACTTCCTGAGAAGGCTGGGATCCTTCAACATATGCAAAAAACTGCTGCAGATGTTTTACCAGTCCGTGGTGGCCAGCGTCCTCTTCTACGCTGTGGTTTGCTGGGGAGGAAGCAGCAAGAAGAGGGACTCTGCCCGACTGGACAGACTGGTGAGGAGAGCTGGCTCAGTGGTGGGCACAAAGCTGGACTTTCTGGTGACTGTGGCAGAGAGAAGGACCCTGGACAAACTGCTGTCCATACTGGACAACACCCACCACCCTCTGCACAACACCTTCAGCAGGCAGAGGAGCGTGTTCAGTGGCAGACTGCTGTCTCAATCCTGCTCCACCAACAGACACAATAACTCTTTCGTCCCCCTGGCCATCAGGCTGTACAACAGCTCGCAGTGATGTCAGGAAGCACAATAGACAATGGCCAAATGCACTCAAAAGCACTCATCTTTTATGGCCCAATTTAATTTAATTGTACACCATCCCCTGTCCCCTTAATACTCTTTACCTCTATGTCACTTTATATTTTTAACATCACTTTATATTTTTCATTTAGCTCATAGAGGCATTAAATGTATAAAACACTTATACTTCTACAGTCACTTTATGTAAATAGTTACAGTTGTACAAAACATTTTTATTCTTCATTTTTACTACAGTTGTACAAAACATTTTTATTCCACATTTTTATTTCTACTGTTTCTTTGATGTTGCATGTATGTTCAATGTATGTTCAATGTTTGTTGTTGCTACTGGATGCTTGAATTTCCTCCAGGATAAATAAAGTATCTATCTATCTATCTATCTATCTATCTATCTATCTATCTATCTATCTATCTATCTATCTATCTACACTTTTAATGCAAACATATAGAAGTGAGCAAAACACAAGCAGCACAAAAAGGTTGAACATCGTTCTCAGACTAGCTGCTCTGTTGTTCAAAGCTGTGTCTCCACCGAAGAAGCAGCAGCGCCCTCTGCACAGAGAGGGCAAAAAAGCTTACAGCACCTGGTATTCCCAGGCGGTCTCCCATCCAAGTACTAACCAGGCCCGACCCTGCTTAGCTTCCGAGATCAGACGAGATCGGGCGTGTTCAGAGTGGTATGGCCGTAAGCAAGGGCAGAGCAGACAAACACACTATTTATACACCTTCACCGGCTCCGTCCTCATCCTTTCCTTTCCTTTCCTTTCCTTTCTCTATATCTGTGAGGGGGCAAACATTAGCGCACTTGAACACCTTTTGGGGAATGCCAGTGTTTTCAGAGAGTGGCTGCATTCCAGCGTTTCAATCTTTCCAGGTAATCACTGAGATATACCAGTGCAGCACAGCTGAAGACAGAGCGCTGTCATAAACATCAGTCCGACTGGGTCAGTAGAGAATAGCGGAGCGTCTTTGCTTGTTTCGCTCCGTGTCAACGCGTATGAATAGTGCATTTGTCTCCTGCACCTTGGCTTGCGGCCACACCGCCCTCAACGCGCCCGATCTCGTCCGATCTCGGAAGCCAAGCAGGGTCGGGCCTGGTTAGTACTTGGATGGGTGACCGCCTGGGAATTCCGGGTGCTGTAAGCTTTTTAATTTCTCTGCAAAAGCAGGGAACGAACTCAACTGTTGAAGGATTTTCCAAGGCATGTCGTGATATAATGCATATACACTTTTAATGCAAACATATAGAAGTGAGCAAAACACAAGCAGCACAAAAAGGTTGAACATCGTTCTCAGACTAGCTGCTCTGTTGTTCAAAGCTGTGTCTCCACCGAAGAAGCAGCAGCGCCCTCTGCACAGAGAGGGCAAAAAAGCTTACAGCACCTGGTATTCCCAGGCGGTCTCCCATCCAAGTACTAACCAGGCCCGACCCTGCTTAGCTTCCGAGATCAGACGAGATCGGGCGTGTTCAGAGTGGTATGGCCGTAAGCAAGGGCAG
This sequence comes from Acanthopagrus latus, assembly GCF_904848185.1. Taxonomy (NCBI): domain Eukaryota; kingdom Metazoa; phylum Chordata; class Actinopteri; order Spariformes; family Sparidae; genus Acanthopagrus; species Acanthopagrus latus. Next base: position 23,419 of record NW_023504072.1, read on the forward strand.
AGCAGACAAACACACTATTTATACACCTTCACCGGCTCCGTCCTCATCCTTTCCTTTCCTTTCCTTTCCTTTCTCTATATCTGTGAGGGGGCAAACATTAGCGCACTTGAACACCTTTTGGGGAATGCCAGTGTTTTCAGAGAGTGGCTGCATTCCAGCGTTTCAATCTTTCCAGGTAATCACTGAGATATACCAGTGCAGCACAGCTGAAGACAGAGCGCTGTCATAAACATCAGTCCGACTGGGTCAGTAGAGAATAGCGGAGCGTCTTTGCTTGTTTCGCTCCGTGTCAACGCGTATGAATAGTGCATTTGTCTCCTGCACCTTGGCTTGCGGCCACACCGCCCTGAACGCGCCCGATCTCGTCCGATCTCGGAAGCCAAGCAGGGTCGGGCCTGGTTAGTACTTGGATGGGTGACCGCCTGGGAATTCCGGGTGCTGTAAGCTTTTTAATTTCTCTGCAAAAGCAGGGAACGAACTCAACTGTTGAAGGATTTTCCAAGGCATGTCGTGATATAATGCATATACACTTTTAATGCAAACATATAGAAGTGAGCAAAACACAAGCAGCACAAAAAGGTTGAACATCGTTCTCAGACTAGCTGCTCTGTTGTTCAAAGCTGTGTCTCCACCGAAGAAGCAGCAGCGCCCTCTGCACAGAGAGGGCAAAAAAGCTTACAGCACCTGGTATTCCCAGGCGGTCTCCCATCCAAGTACTAACCAGGCCCGACCCTGCTTAGCTTCCGAGATCAGACGAGATCGGGCGTGTTCAGAGTGGTATGGCCGTAAGCAAGGGCAGAGCAGACAAACACACTATTTATACACCTTCACCGGCTCCGTCCTCATCCTTTCCTTTCCTTTCCTTTCCTTTCTCTATATCTGTGAGGGGGCAAACATTAGCGCACTTGAACACCTTTTGGGGAATGCCAGTGTTTTCAGAGAGTGGCTGCATTCCAGCGTTTCAATCTTTCCAGGTAATCACTGAGATATACCAGTGCAGCACAGCTGAAGACAGAGCGCTGTCATAAACATCAGTCCGACTGGGTCAGTAGAGAATAGCGGAGCGTCTTTGCTTGTTTCGCTCCGTGTCAACGCGTATGAATAGTGCATTTGTCTCCTGCACCTTGGCTTGCGGCCACACCGCCCTGAAGGCGCCCGAACTCGTCCGATCTCGGAAGCCAAGCAGGGTCGGGCCTGGTTAGTACTTGGATGGGTGACCGCCTGGGAATTCCGGGTGCTGTAAGCTTTTTAATTTCTCTGCAAAAGCAGGGAACGAACTCAACTGTTGAAGGATTTTCCAAGGCATGTCGTGATATAATGCATATACACTTTTAATGCAAACATATAGAAGTGAGCAAAACACAAGCAGCACAAAAAGGTTGAACATCGTTCTCAGACTAGCTGCTCTGTTGTTCAAAGCTGTGTCTCCACCGAAGAAGCAGCAGCGCCCTCTGCACAGAGAGGGCAAAAAAGCTTACAGCACCTGGTATTCCCAGGCGGTCTCCCATCCAAGTACTAACCAGGCCCGACCCTGCTTAGCTTCCGAGATCAGACGAGATCGGGCGTGTTCAGAGTGGTATGGCCGTAAGCAAGGGCAGAGCAGACAAACACACTATTTATACACCTTCACCGGCTCCGTCCTCATCCTTTCCTTTCCTTTCCTTTCCTTTCCTTTCTCTATATCTGTGAGGGGGCAAACATTAGCGCACTTGAACACCTTTTGGGGAATGCCAGTGTTTTCAGAGAGTGGCTGCATTCCAGCGTTTCAATCTTTCCAGGTAATCACTGAGATATACCAGTGCAGCACAGCTGAAGACAGAGCGCTGTCATAAACATCAGTCCGACTGGGTCAGTAGAGAATAGCGGAGCGTCTTTGCTTGTTTCGCTCCGTGTCAACGCGTATGAATAGTGCATTTGTCTCCTGCACCTTGGCTTGCGGCCACACCGCCCTGAACGCGCCCGATCTCGTCCGATCTCGGAAGCCAAGCAGGGTCGGGCCTGGTTAGTACTTGGATGGGTGACCGCCTGGGAATTCCGGGTGCTGTAAGCTTTTTAATTTCTCTGCAAAAGCAGGGAACGAACTCAACTGTTGAAGGATTTTCCAAGGCATGTCGTGATATAATGCATATACACTTTTAATGCAAACATATAGAAGTGAGCAAAACACAAGCAGCACAAAAAGGTTGAACATCGTTCTCAGACTAGCTGCTCTGTTGTTCAAAGCTGTGTCTCCACCGAAGAAGCAGCAGCGCCCTCTGCACAGAGAGGGCAAAAAAGCTTACAGCACCTGGTATTCCCAGGCGGTCTCCCATCCAAGTACTAACCAGGCCCGACCCTGCTTAGCTTCCGAGATCAGACGAGATCGGGCGTGTTCAGAGTGGTATGGCCGTAAGCAAGGGCAGAGCAGACAAACACACTATTTATACACCTTCACCGGCTCCGTCCTCATCCTTTCCTTTCCTTTCCTTTCCTTTCTCTATATCTGTGAGGGGGCAAACATTAGCGCACTTGAACACCTTTTGGGGAATGCCAGTGTTTTCAGAGAGTGGCTGCATTCCAGCGTTTCAATCTTTCCAGGTAATCACTGAGATATACCAGTGCAGCACAGCTGAAGACAGAGCGCTGTCATAAACATCAGTCCGACTGGGTCAGTAGAGAATAGCGGAGCGTCTTTGCTTGTTTCGCTCCGTGTCAACGCGTATGAATAGTGCATTTGTCTCCTGCACCTTGGCTTGCGGCCACACCGCCCTGAACGCGCCCGATCTCGTCCGATCTCGGAAGCCAAGCAGGGTCGGGCCTGGTTAGTACTTGGATGGGTGACCGCCTGGGAATTCCGGGTGCTGTAAGCTTTTTAATTTCTCTGCAAAAGCAGGGAACGAACTCAACTGTTGAAGGATTTTCCAAGGCATGTCGTGATATAATGCATATACACTTTTAATGCAAACATATAGAAGTGAGCAAAACACAAGCAGCACAAAAAGGTTGAACATCGTTCTCAGACTAGCTGCTCTGTTGTTCAAAGCTGTGTCTCCACCGAAGAAGCAGCAGCGCCCTCTGCACAGAGAGGGCAAAAAAGCTTACAGCACCTGGTATTCCCAGGCGGTCTCCCATCCAAGTACTAACCAGGCCCGACCCTGCTTAGCTTCCGAGATCAGACGAGATCGGGCGTGTTCAGAGTGGTATGGCCGTAAGCAAGGGCAGAGCAGACAAACACACTATTTATACACCTTCACCGGCTCCGTCCTCATCCTTTCCTTTCCTTTCCTTTCCTTTCCTTTCTCTATATCTGTGAGGGGGCAAACATTAGCGCACTTGAACACCTTTTGGGGAATGCCAGTGTTTTCAGAGAGTGGCTGCATTCCAGCGTTTCAATCTTTCCAGGTAATCACTGAGATATACCAGTGCAGCACAGCTGAAGACAGAGCGCTGTCATAAACATCAGTCCGACTGGGTCAGTAGAGAATAGCGGAGCGTCTTTGCTTGTTTCGCTCCGTGTCAACGCGTATGAATAGTGCATTTGTCTCCTGCACCTTGGCTTGCGGCCACACCGCCCTCAACGCGCCCGATCTCGTCCGATCTCGGAAGCCAAGCAGGGTCGGGCCTGGTTAGTACTTGGATGGGTGACCGCCTGGGAATTCCGGGTGCTGTAAGCTTTTTAATTTCTCTGCAAAAGCAGGGAACGAACTCAACTGTTGAAGGATTTTCCAAGGCATGTCGTGATATAATGCATATACACTTTTAATGCAAACATATAGAAGTGAGCAAAACACAAGCAGCACAAAAAGGTTGAACATCGTTCTCAGACTAGCTGCTCTGTTGTTCAAAGCTGTGTCTCCACCGAAGAAGCAGCAGCGCCCTCTGCACAGAGAGGGCAAAAAAGCTTACAGCACCTGGTATTCCCAGGCGGTCTCCCATCCAAGTACTAACCAGGCCCGACCCTGCTTAGCTTCCGAGATCAGACGAGATCGGGCGTGTTCAGAGTGGTATGGCCGTAAGCAAGGGCAGAGCAGACAAACACACTATTTATACACCTTCACCGGCTCCGTCCTCATCCTTTCCTTTCCTTTCCTTTCCTTTCCTTTCTCTATATCTGTGAGGGGGCAAACATTAGCGCACTTGAACACCTTTTGGGGAATGCCAGTGTTTTCAGAGAGTGGCTGCATTCCAGCGTTTCAATCTTTCCAGGTAATCACTGAGATATACCAGTGCAGCACAGCTGAAGACAGAGCGCTGTCATAAACATCAGTCCGACTGGGTCAGTAGAGAATAGCGGAGCGTCTTTGCTTGTTTCGCTCCGTGTCAACGCGTATGAATAGTGCATTTGTCTCCTGCACCTTGGCTTGCGGCCACACCGCCCTGAACGCGCCCGATCTCGTCCGATCTCGGAAGCCAAGCAGGGTCGGGCCTGGTTAGTACTTGGATGGGTGACCGCCTGGGAATTCCGGGTGCTGTAAGCTTTTTAATTTCTCTGCAAAAGCAGGGAACGAACTCAACTGTTGAAGGATTTTCCAAGGCATGTCGTGATATAATGCATATACACTTTTAATGCAAACATATAGAAGTGAGCAAAACACAAGCAGCACAAAAAGGTTGAACATCGTTCTCAGACTAGCTGCTCTGTTGTTCAAAGCTGTGTCTCCACCGAAGAAGCAGCAGCGCCCTCTGCACAGAGAGGGCAAAAAAGCTTACAGCACCTGGTATTCCCAGGCGGTCTCCCATCCAAGTACTAACCAGGCCCGACCCTGCTTAGCTTCCGAGATCAGACGAGATCGGGCGTGTTCAGAGTGGTATGGCCGTAAGCAAGGGCAGAGCAGACAAACACACTATTTATACACCTTCACCGGCTCCGTCCTCATCCTTTCCTTTCCTTTCCTTTCCTTTCCTTTCTCTATATCTGTGAGGGGGCAAACATTAGCGCACTTGAACACCTTTTGGGGAATGCCAGTGTTTTCAGAGAGTGGCTGCATTCCAGCGTTTCAATCTTTCCAGGTAATCACTGAGATATACCAGTGCAGCACAGCTGAAGACAGAGCGCTGTCATAAACATCAGTCCGACTGGGTCAGTAGAGAATAGCGGAGCGTCTTTGCTTGTTTCGCTCCGTGTCAACGCGTATGAATAGTGCATTTGTCTCCTGCACCTTGGCTTGCGGCCACACCGCCCTCAACGCGCCCGATCTCGTCCGATCTCGGAAGCCAAGCAGGGTCGGGCCTGGTTAGTACTTGGATGGGTGACCGCCTGGGAATTCCGGGTGCTGTAAGCTTTTTAATTTCTCTGCAAAAGCAGGGAACGAACTCAACTGTTGAAGGATTTTCCAAGGCATGTCGTGATATAATGCATATACACTTTTAATGCAAACATATAGAAGTGAGCAAAACACAAGCAGCACAAAAAGGTTGAACATCGTTCTCAGACTAGCTGCTCTGTTGTTCAAAGCTGTGTCTCCACCGAAGAAGCAGCAGCGCCCTCTGCACAGAGAGGGCAAAAAAGCTTACAGCACCTGGTATTCCCAGGCGGTCTCCCATCCAAGTACTAACCAGGCCCGACCCTGCTTAGCTTCCGAGATCAGACGAGATCGGGCGTGTTCAGAGTGGTATGGCCGTAAGCAAGGGCAGAGCAGACAAACACACTATTTATACACCTTCACCGGCTCCGTCCTCATCCTTTCCTTTCCTTTCCTTTCCTTTCTCTATATCTGTGAGGGGGCAAACATTAGCGCACTTGAACACCTTTTGGGGAATGCCAGTGTTTTCAGAGAGTGGCTGCATTCCAGCGTTTCAATCTTTCCAGGTAATCACTGAGATATACCAGTGCAGCACAGCTGAAGACAGAGCGCTGTCATAAACATCAGTCCGACTGGGTCAGTAGAGAATAGCGGAGCGTCTTTGCTTGTTTCGCTCCGTGTCAACGCGTATGAATAGTGCATTTGTCTCCTGCACCTTGGCTTGCGGCCACACCGCCCTGAACGCGCCCGATCTCGTCCGATCTCGGAAGCCAAGCAGGGTCGGGCCTGGTTAGTACTTGGATGGGTGACCGCCTGGGAATTCCGGGTGCTGTAAGCTTTTTAATTTCTCTGCAAAAGCAGGGAACGAACTCAACTGTTGAAGGATTTTCCAAGGCATGTCGTGATATAATGCATATACACTTTTAATGCAAACATATAGAAGTGAGCAAAACACAAGCAGCACAAAAAGGTTGAACATCGTTCTCAGACTAGCTGCTCTGTTGTTCAAAGCTGTGTCTCCACCGAAGAAGCAGCAGCGCCCTCTGCACAGAGAGGGCAAAAAAGCTTACAGCACCTGGTATTCCCAGGCGGTCTCCCATCCAAGTACTAACCAGGCCTGACCCTGCTTAGGGAATTCCAGGTGCTGTAAGCTTTTTTATTTCTCTGCAAAAGCAGGGAACGCACTCAACTGTTGAAGGATTTTCCAAGGCATGTCATGATATAATGAGAGGGTATTCAAGGACGGTGACAGAGACGAGCTGAAGCTCGTACAGGGAGAAGTCAAGGTCCAGCTGAGAGAGGCAAAGGAGGAGTACAGAAGGAAGGTGGAACAGAAGCTGCAGCGGAACAACATGAGGGAGGTCTGGGATGGCATGAAAACCATTACAGGCTGCAAGAAGAAGGGCAGCAGCACAGAAGAGGGGGATGCTGGGAGAGCTAACCAGCTAAACCTGTTTTTTAACAGGTTTGAAACCCCAGCTCCCACAGCCAGTGACTGCCCACTTCACACCCCTCACACCCCCGTCACCCCCATCACGTCCATTATCACCTCAGACTACAGGGCACCGCAACCCGCCACACCCACGGACAGTTCAACCCTCCCCCCCACCCCTACCATAGACAGTTCAACCCCCCCTCCCCACCACCACGGACATTTCAATCCCCCTCCCCTTCACCATCACCAAGGAGCAGGTGAGCAAAGAGCTGAGGAGACTGTGCCCAAGGAAAGCAGCGGACCCGGACAAAGCGTGTCCAAGGATGCTCAAGGCCTGCTCTGCTGAACTGGGGAGCCGCTTCAGCAACTGTTCAACCATAGCCTGAGGCTGGGGAGGGTCTCTGTGCTCTGGAAGACTTCATGTCTCATCCCACATGCAGAAATACTCAGATGACACTGCAATAGTGGGCTGTATCAAGGATGGACAGGAGGGGGAGTACAGGAGCCTGATTGAGGGCTTTGTGGAGTGGTGCAGGTCCAACCGCCTACAGCTGAACACCTCCAAGACGAAGGAGATGGTTGTGGACTTCAGAAGGAAGAAACCGCAGCTCCAAGCTGTGTCCATCGAGGGGGTCGATGTGGAGGTGGTCAGGACCTACAAATACCTGGGGCTGCAGCTGGATGACAGGTTGGAGTGGACAGCAAACATGGACGCTGTACACAGGAAAGGACAGAGCCATCTGTACTTCCTGAGAAGGCTGGGATCCTTCAACATATGCAAAAAACTGCTGCAGATGTTTTACCAGTCCGTGGTGGCCAGCGTCCTCTTCTACGCTGTGGTTTGCTGGGGAGGAAGCAGCAAGAAGAGGGACTCTGCCCGACTGGACAGACTGGTGAGGAGAGCTGGCTCAGTGGTGGGCACAAAGCTGGACTTTCTGGTGACTGTGGCAGAGAGAAGGACCCTGGACAAACTGCTGTCCATACTGGACAACACCCACCACCCTCTGCACAACACCTTCAGCAGGCAGAGGAGCGTGTTCAGTGGCAGACTGCTGTCTCAATCCTGCTCCACCAACAGACACAATAACTCTTTCGTCCCCCTGGCCATCAGGCTGTACAACAGCTCGCAGTGATGTCAGGAAGCACAATAGACAATGGCCAAATGCACTCAAAAGAACTCATCTTTTATGGCCCAATTTAATTTAATTGTACACCATCCCCTGTCCCCTTAATACTCTTTACCTCTATGTCACTTTATATTTTTAACATCACTTTATATTTTTCATTTAGCTCATAGAGGCATTAAATGTATAAAACACTTATACTTCTACAGTCACTTTATGTAAATAGTTACAGTTGTACAAAACATTTTTATTCTTCATTTTTACTACAGTTGTACAAAACATTTTTATTCCACATTTTTATTTCTACTGTTTCTTTGATGTTGCATGTATGTTCAATGTATGTTCAATGTTTGTTGTTGCTACTGGATGCTTGAATTTCCTCCAGGATAAATAAAGTATCTATCTATCTATCTATCTATCTATCTATCTATCTATCTATCTATCTATCTATCTACACTTTTAATGCAAACATATAGAAGTGAGCAAAACACAAGCAGCACAAAAAGGTTGAACATCGTTCTCAGACTAGCTGCTCTGTTGTTCAAAGCTGTGTCTCCACCGAAGAAGCAGCAGCGCCCTCTGCACAGAGAGGGCAAAAAAGCTTACAGCACCTGGTATTCCCAGGCGGTCTCCCATCCAAGTACTAACCAGGCCCGACCCTGCTTAGCTTCCGAGATCAGACGAGATCGGGCGTGTTCAGAGTGGTATGGCCGTAAGCAAGGGCAGAGCAGACAAACACACTATTTATACACCTTCACCGGCTCCGTCCTCATCCTTTCCTTTCCTTTCATTTCCTTTCTCTATATCTGTGAGGGGGCAAACATTAGCGCACTTGAACACCTTTTAGGGAATGCCAGTGTTTTCAGAGAGTGGCTGCATTCCAGCGTTTCAATCTTTCCAGGTAATCACTGAGATATACCAGTGCAGCACAGCTGAAGACAGAGCGCTGTCATAAACATCAGTCCGACTGGGTCAGTAGAGAATAGCGGAGCGTCTTTGCTTGTTTCGCTCCGTGTCAACGCGTATGAATAGTGCATTTGTCTCCTGCACCTTGGCTTGCGGCCACACCGCCCTCAACGCGCCCGATCTCGTCCGATCTCGGAAGCCAAGCAGGGTCGGGCCTGGTTAGTACTTGGATGGGTGACCGCCTGGGAATTCCGGGTGCTGTAAGCTTTTTAATTTCTCTGCAAAAGCAGGGAACGAACTCAACTGTTGATGGATTTTCCAAGGCATGTCGTGATATAATGCATATACACTTTTTATGCAAACATATAGAAGTGAGCAAAACACAAGCAGCACAAAAAGGTTGAACATCGTTCTCAGACTAGCTGCTCTGTTGTTCAAAGCTGTGTCTCCACCGAAGAAGCAGCAGCGCCCTCTGCACAGAGAGGGCAAAAAAGCTTACAGCACCTGGTATTCCCAGGCGGTCTCCCATCCAAGTACTAACCAGGCCCGACCCTGCTTAGCTTCCGAGATCAGACGAGATCGGGCGTGTTCAGAGTGGTATGGCCGTAAGCAAGGGCAGAGCAGACAAACACACTATTTATACACCTTCACCGGCTCCGTCCTCATCCTTTCCTTTCCTTTCCTTTCTCTATATCTGTGAGGGGGCAAACATTAGCGCACTTGAACACCTTTTGGGGAATGCCAGTGTTTTCAGAGAGTGGCTGCATTCCAGCGTTTCAATCTTTCCAGGTAATCACTGAGATATACCAGTGCAGCACAGCTGAAGACAGAGCGCTGTCATAAACATCAGTCCGACTGGGTCAGTAGAGAATAGCGGAGCGTCTTTGCTTGTTTCGCTCCGTGTCAACGCGTATGAATAGTGCATTTGTCTCCTGCCCCTTGGCTTGCGGCCACACCGCACTGAAGGCGCCCGAACTCGTCCGATCTCGGAAGCCAAGCAGGGTCGGGCCTGGTTAGTACTTGGATGGGTGACAGCCTGGGAATTCCGGGTGCTGTAAGCTTTTTAATTTCTCTGCAAAAGCAGGGAACGAACTCAACTGTTGAAGGATTTTCCAAGGCATGTCGTGATATAATGCATATACACTTTTAATGCAAACATATAGAAGTGAGCAAAACACAAGCAGCACAAAAAGGTTGAACATCGTTCTCAGACTAGCTGCTCTGTTGTTCAAAGCTGTGTCTCCACCGAAGAAGCAGCAGCGCCCTCTGCACAGAGAGGGCAAAAAAGCTTACAGCACCTGGTATTCCCAGGCGGTCTCCCATCCAAGTACTAACCAGGCCCGACCCTGCTTAGCTTCCGAGATCAGACGAGATCGGGCGTGTTCAGAGTGGTATGGCCGTAAGCAAGGGCAGAGCAGACAAACACACTATTTATACACCTTCACCGGCTCCGTCCTCATCCTTTCCTTTCCTTTCCTTTCCTTTCTCTATATCTGTGAGGGGGCAAACATTAGCGCACTTGAACACCTTTTGGGGAATGCCAGTGTTTTCAGAGAGTGGCTGCATTCCAGCGTTTCAATCTTTCCAGGTAATCACTGAGATATACCAGTGCAGCACAGCTGAAGACAGAGCGCTGTCATAAACATCAGTCCGACTGGGTCAGTAGAGAATAGCGGAGCGTCTTTGCTTGTTTCGCTCCGTGTCAACGCGTATGAATAGTGCATTTGTCTCCTGCACCTTGGCTTGCGGCCACACCGCCCTGAACGCGCCCGATCTCGTCCGATCTCGGAAGCCAAGCAGTGTCGGGCCTGGTTAGTACTTGGATGGGTGACCGCCTGGGAATTCCGGGTGCTGTAAGCTTTTTAATTTCTCTGCAAAAGCAGGGAACGAACTCAACTGTTGAAGGATTTTCCAAGGCATGTCGTGATATAATGCATATACACTTTTAATGCAAACATATAGAAGTGAGCAAAACACAAGCAGCACAAAAAGGTTGAACATCGTTCTCAGACTAGCTGCTCTGTTGTTCAAAGCTGTGTCTCCACCGAAGAAGCAGCAGCGCCCTCTGCACAGAGAGGGCAAAAAAGCTTACAGCACCTGGTATTCCCAGGCGGTCTCCCATCCAAGTACTAACCAGGCCCGACCCTGCTTAGCTTCCGAGATCAGACGAGATCGGGCGTGTTCAGAGTGGTATGGCCGTAAGCAAGGGCAGAGCAGACAAACACACTATTTATACACCTTCACCGGCTCCGTCCTCATCCTTTCCTTTCCTTTCCTTTCCTTTCTCTATATCTGTGAGGGGGCAAACATTAGCGCACTTGAACACCTTTTGGGGAATGCCAGTGTTTTCAGAGAGTGGCTGCATTCCAGCGTTTCAATCTTTCCAGGTAATCACTGAGATATACCAGTGCAGCACAGCTGAAGACAGAGCGCTGTCATAAACATCAGTCCGACTGGGTCAGTAGAGAATAGCGGAGCGTCTTTGCTTGTTTCGCTCCGTGTCAACGCGTATGAATAGTGCATTTGTCTCCTGCACCTTGGCTTGCGGCCACACCGCCCTGCACGCGCCCGATCTCGTCCGATCTCGAAGCCAAGCAGGGTCGGGGCTGGTGAATACTTGGATGGGTGACCCCCGGGGAATTCCGGGTTTTGTAAGCTTTTTTAATTCTATGCAAAAGCACGGCACGAACGCAACTGGTGAAGGATTTTCCAAGGCATGTCGTGATATAATGCATATACACTTTTAATGCAAACATATAGAAGTGAGCAAAACACAAGCAGCACAAAAAGGTTGAACATCGTTCTCAGACTAGCTGCTCTGTTGTTCAAAGCTGTGTCTCCACCGAAGAAGCAGCAGCGCCCTCTGCACAGAGAGGGCAAAAAAGCTTACAGCACCTGGTATTCCCAGGCGGTCTCCCATCCAAGTACTAACCAGGCCCGAACCTGCTTAGCTTCCGAGATCAGACAAGATCGGGCGTGTTCAGAGTGGTATGGCCGTAAGCAAGGGCAGAGCAGACAAACACACTATTTATACACCTTCACCGGCTCCGTCCTCATCCTTTCCTTTCTCTATAGTCTGTGAGGGGTCAAACATTAGCGCACTTGAACACCTTTTGGGGAACGCAGTGTTTTCAGAGAGTGGCTGCATTCCAGCGTTTCAATCTTTCCAGGTAATCACTGAGATATACCAGTGCAGCACAGCTGAAGACAGAGCGCTGTCATAAACATCAGTCCGACTGGGTCAGTAGAGAATAGCGGAGCGTCTTTGCTTGTTTCGCTCCGTGTCAACGCGTATGAATAGTGCATTTGTCTCCTGCACCTTGGCTTGCGGCCACACCGCCCTGAAGGTGCCCGATCTCGTCCGATCTCGAAAGCCAAGCAGTATCGGGCCTGGTTAGTACTTGGATGGGTGACCGCCTGGGAATTCCGGGTGCTGTAAGCTTTTTAATTTCTCTGCAAAAGCAGGGAATGAACTCAACTGTTGAAGGATTTTCCAAGGCATGTCGTGATATAATGCATATACACTTTTAATGCAAACATATAGAAGTGGGCAAAACACAAGCAGCACAAAAAGGTTGAATATCGTTCTCAGACTAGCTGCTCTGTTGTTCAAAGCTGTGTCTCCACCGAAGAAGCAGCAGCGCCCTCTGCACAGAGAGGGCAAAAAAAGCTTACAGCACCTGGTATTCCCAGGCGGTCTCCCATCCAAGTACTAACCAGGCCCGACCCTGCTTAGCTTCCGAGATCAGACGAGATCGGGCGTGTTCAGAGTGGTATGGCCGTAAGCAAGGGCAGAGCAGACAAACACACTATTTATACACCTTCACTGGCTCCGTCCTCATCCTTTCCTTTCCTTTCCTTTCCTTTCCTTTCTCTATATCTGTGAGGGGGCAAACATTAGCGCACTTGAACACCTTTTGGGGAATGCCAGTGTTTTCAGAGAGTGGCTGCATTCCAGCGTTTCAATCTTTCCAGGTAATCACTGAGATATACCAGTGCAGCACAGCTGAAGACAGAGCGCTGTCATAAACATCAGTCCGACTGGGTCAGTAGAGAATAGCGGAGCGTCTTTGCTTGTTTCGCTCCGTGTCAACGCGTATGAATAGTGCATTTGTCTCCTGCACCTTGGCTTGCGGCCACACCGCCCTGAACGCGCCCGATCTCGTCCGATCTCGGAAGCCAAGCAGGGTCGGGCCTGGTTAGTACTTGGATGGGTGACCGCCTGGGAATTCCGGGTTCTGTAAGCTTTTTAATTTCTCTGCAAAAGCAGGGAACGAACTCAACTGTTGAAGGATTTTCCAAGGCATGTCGTGATATAATGCATATACACTTTTAATGCAAACATATAGAAGTGAGCAAAACACAAGCAGCACAAAAAGGTTGAACATCGTTCTCAGACTAGCTGCTCTGTTGTTCAAAGCTGTGTCTCCACGAAGAAGCAGCAGCGCCCTCTGCACAGAGAGGCAAAAAAGCTTACAGCACCTGGTATTCCCAGGCGGTCTCCCATCCAAGTACTAACCAGGCCCGACCCTGCTTAGCTTCCGAGATCAGACGAGATCGGCGTGTTCAGAGTGGTATGGCCGTAAGCAAGGGCAGAGCAGACAAACAACCTATTTATACACCTTCACCGGCTCCGTCCCTCCTTCCTTTCCTTTCCTTCTTTCCTTTCTCTATATCTGTGAAGGGGGCAAACATTAGCGCACTTGAACCACCTTTGGGGAATGCCAGTGTTTTCAGAGAGTGGCTGCAGTCCAGCGTTTCAATCTTTCCAGGTAATCACTGAGGTCTACCAGTGCAGCACAGCTGAAGGCCGAGCGCTGTCATAGACATCAGTCCGACGGGGTCTGTAGAGACTAGCGGAGCGTCTTTGCTTGTATTCGCTCCGTGTCAACGCGTATGAATAGTGCATTTGTCTCCTGCACCTTGGCTTGCTGGCCACACCGCCCTGAACGGCTGCCCGATTCTCGTCCGATCCTCGGGAAGCCAAAGCAGTGGTCGGGCCTGGTTAGTACTTGGATGGGTGACCGCCTGGGAATTCCGGTGCTGTAAGCTTTTTAATTTCTCTGCAAAAGCAGGGAACGAACTCAACTGTTGAAGGATTTTCCAAGGCATGTCGTGATATAATGCATATACACTTTTAATGCAAACATATAGAAGTGAGCAAAACACAAGCAGCACAAAAAGGTTGAACATCGTTCTCAGACTAGCTGCTCTGTTGTTCAAAGCTGTGTCTCCACCGAAGAAGCAGCAGCGCCCTCTGCACAGAGAGGGCAAAAAAGCTTACAGCACCTGGTATTCCCAGGCGGTCTCCCATCCAAGTACTAACCAGGCCTGACCCTGCTTAGGGAATTCCAGGTGCTGTAAGCTTTTTTATTTCTCTGCAAAAGCAGGGAACGCACTCAACTGTTGAAGGATTTTCCAAGGCATGTCATGATATAATGAGAGGGTATTCAAGGACGGTGACAGAGACGAGCTGAAGCTCGTACAGGGAGAAGTCAAGGTCCAGCTGAGAGAGGCAAAGGAGGAGTACAGAAGGAAGGTGGAACAGAAGCTGCAGCGGAACAACATGAGGGAGGTCTGGGATGGCATGAAAACCATTACAGGCTGCAAGAAGAAGGGCAGCAGCACAGAAGAGGGGGATGCTGGGAGAGCTAACCAGCTAAACCTGTTTTTTAACAGGTTTGAAACCCCAGCTCCCACAGCCAGTGACTGCCCACTTCACACCCCTCACACCCCCATCACGTCCATTATCACCTCAGACTACAGGGCACCGCAACCCGCCACACCCACGGACAGTTCAACCCTCCCCCCCACCCCTACCATAGACAGTTCAACCCCCCCTCCCCACCACCACGGACATTTCAATCCCCCTCCCCTTCACCATCACCAAGGAGCAGGTGAGCAAAGAGCTGAGGAGACTGTGCCCAAGGAAAGCAGCGGACCCGGACAAAGCGTGTCCAAGGATGCTCAAGGCCTGCTCTGCTGAACTGGGGAGCCGCTTCAGCAACTGTTCAACCATAGCCTGAGGCTGGGGAGGGTCTCTGTGCTCTGGAAGACTTCATGTCTCATCCCACATGCAGAAATACTCAGATGACACTGCAATAGTGGGCTGTATCAAGGATGGACAGGAGGGGGAGTACAGGAGCCTGATTGAGGGCTTTGTGGAGTGGTGCAGGTCCAACCGCCTACAGCTGAACACCTCCAAGACGAAGGAGATGGTTGTGGACTTCAGAAGGAAGAAACCGCAGCTCCAAGCTGTGTCCATCGAGGGGGTCGATGTGGAGGTGGTCAGGACCTACAAATACCTGGGGCTGCAGCTGGATGACAGGTTGGAGTGGACAGCAAACATGGACGCTGTACACAGGAAAGGACAGAGCCATCTGTACTTCCTGAGAAGGCTGGGATCCTTCAACATATGCAAAAAACTGCTGCAGATGTTTTACCAGTCCGTGGTGGCCAGCGTCCTCTTCTACGCTGTGGTTTGCTGGGGAGGAAGCAGCAAGAGAGGGACTCTGCCCGACTGGACAGACTGGTGAGGAGAGCTGGCTCAGTGGTGGGCACAAAGCTGGACTTCTGGTGACTGTGGCAGAGAGAAGGACCCTGGACAAACTGCTGTCCATACTGGACAACACCCACCACCCTCTGCACAACACCTTCAGCAGGCAGAGGAGCGTGTTCAGTGGCAGACTGCTGTCTCA
>NW_023504073.1:0-36986 GCF_904848185.1 Acanthopagrus latus
CCTTGAACATCCTGTTCATTTGCACATTTTCATTGCACATCATTCTTGTAATTGTTCACTGCCAGCCGGTCTGCTCCTTTTATCCTTTTACCCAAAAAACAGATTGTGTATATATATTTATATTGTATAGTTATATTTTCTACTTTTTAAAATAGTTTATGTTGTTAATTTGTTATATTTTCTATTCTTTAAATAGTTTATATTGTTAATTTGTTATATTTTCACTTAATAGTTATTTGATGCATGCACCAATATCACCACAACAAATTCCTCGTATGTGTAAAATCGTACTTGGCAATAAAGCTTTTTCTGATTCTGATTCTGATTGTTTTGTAGCTAAATGTCTTATTCAAATGTTCAAAAACGTGCATGTTTTGAAATAAAACAAATCTACCTGCATTTTTTAAATCTGATTATTTGTTTGCAAAAGTTAAAATGAAGCAATGCCTTCTGGGAATTTGAAGACTGAATCGAGTAGACCGTCTGCGTGCTTGTTGGAAGTTGGAGACTGGAAGTTGACTGAGATTAAGCTAGCAAAAGATGAATCGAGGCATCAAGAGACACAAGGGGGGAGCGGAGAAACAGGAACAAATCTAAGAGAGCACTGTTGGCTGAAGGTGAAAAATGCTGCAAACTGAGTTGTTTTTAAAATCAAGTGCAGCTTGAGCTAGCACTAGCGCTTATAATGCTAGCACTATTGTACACCAGGGACAAAGACAGGACAGTGAGGAATATGATCCAGAGGAAGAATAAAACAAGCAAGAGGAGGATGAAGACATAGACATGATAACTGCATGATGGTAAGACATGTTGTCCGTGGTTTATACAGAAATTCTTAAGCTGAATTTAATACCTTTTACTACCTTATTTAATACCTTCACAACATTTTTTAAAACCAACACGACTTTGAGCTGCAGACAGACAGACAGAGAGACCGAGAGATTCCAGTTGTGGATTTTTCAACATATCTTTTATATACAGAGTACTGAATCCATGGCTCTATTCGACAGTCTCCTACTATGTCAGGTAGAAGTGACAGTAAAACTGAAAACATGAGAAATGTCAACATAAATGAAGTAATATGACACAGCTCTCTGGTGCTTGGCTGGTTTGACCCGGCACATCATCCATGAATAAGAAAAGTAAAGCACTTTGGTGTCAGAGTGCACTTGAGAATCATTACTGCTGTAACACTGTAACAAAGGATGAATATCTGAAATTAACTTACAAACAGATCTCAGTTCCTTAATGTGGAGATTCAACATCATTAACCACTTCAACATCATGGGGGGGGCTTACAAGTGCCTCAACTGTGTGGCCTTTTCCTCTATTATTTTGTCCAGTTCGGCCAGTTCAGCTTTTTTGTCTTTAGATCTTCTGCGAAGAGTGTTAGACTTTGTAATTAGATCGTCCATCTTCGTTCCTGCCTTTCCCTCAGACATCCACACGCTGTTTCAGTGGTCGAAAGGACACAAATTCTTCACCACTGCCCTCAACAGAGAGGAAGGATGTGAACTGCTGAATGATGACATCACCTACCTACAATGTTGACAGGAAAATTAAGATACAATTATTCACACCATTATTACATTCCATTCTTCAACATCCATTTGACAAAATACATACAACACAGCATCACATAATAGTATCCACATAGATCTACAAGTTCATTTAATTTGGCAAAAGCAAAGACACTTTCATGCTCAGGGTAAAAAGGCAGAAAATCCCAAATTAAACCTCTAGCACAAGTTCTTAAGCAATTTGCATAACCTATCTGTCCCTATACAATACTTTCTTACCAGCTGGAATGCCACCTGCCAACTGCTTTCCCTGGATGAACGTTTGCACTATACTCTTCATCTGTGTGATGCACCACTCAGGATCTCCAAACATGCAATCTGCCTGACCACAGCGGATTTCAGGGGACATTTCTCTTGCAGCTTCCTAACCACCTTAACCAGGCACTGCAAACATTCTCGCCTGAAGGTGAGCACTGAAATTTCACCTATCTTGCATCCAAGGAGCATTAAGGAACATGCACATTAGTGATTTGACAGGAAATGTTTACTTTTTAAATCTAAATCTTAGTAAACTTATGATGATATTAGAAATACTGTACTGAACATACATTGCTGGTTGATTTGTGCAGGCATCACAATACACATATACACCTCTAAAAAGCCAAACCCAATAACCTACAACAAAATTACCTTGATGGCTCAGCACCCAGGCCTATGTCAAGATTTCTAAGGGAGACCCAGTTCTCCTCCTCAGACACCTCGATGTTGGTCAGCTGCAGGGGGGTTCGGTCCTGTAGGAGCTCCCGTTTCACCGCTGCAGTAAACTCTTATAAGGACAACTAGCAGTTAGTGACCAAGTCCTTCCTATCAATTGATACAGGTTAATCAAATTCTAATTAATTGATCAAAATCTTGACAGTGATAATTACCATCAAGAGCTCAGTTAAATCTTTGGCCAAAAAGGGCAACACTGGCTTGTCCGTTTGGTATCTGGTTAGAAGGAGTTAAAGCTTCTTGATATGGCAAGAAAAAACTCCAGTTTTGGGATGATTAGAGGATCCCCTTGTGCTGCCAAGATGGTGTTGTATGAGGCCGTGCTGAGTTTTAGGACCTTCTTCTTCTCTGCAGCATCCACGTATGTTTGAAGCATGGGCCAAACTGCTATTGCTCTCTCTACCACTGGCACATTGTCGACCCATCTATGGCCGCAGAAAGAGAACCTGGTGAGGTTGGTGAACTCCTCTCTGTGGAATAAAAAGTGCATCCCTCGCAGGAGGTTTTCAAGTTGCCATGCTGTGAAGCCCGCCTTCATTGCATTGTGGAGGGTATGCAGCTCCCAACACTAATGACTTGAGCACCTCCATGTAGCTCAGCATGCTCCTTTTGAAGAAGATCCATCAGCTTAAAATTTACATTTGGCCCATCCATTCCAACCGACAGAAGCTGCCTCATATTCAGTTGTGCGACACATTCCTGTGAACTGTCGTGAAATAGCAATTTATTGTTGAAATGAACTGTATTTAGTATCCAGATAGTTATATATGCTTCAACATTGAGCATTCAGACAATCTTAGCCTACAATTATGGCGTTACATTTTCCTAAAGCAGAACGTGAGCCAGGTGTTGGGCTACATGTGACACATATGTGAGATAGGCCATTGATCAAACCTGATGCTAAAACATAGTTCAGTCAGCTGGTTTGTTAGAATAGTAGCCTAAATCATCTAAGGCTCCCTAATGGTGATACTCTTTAGTTTATGATTAGGTTAATAATCGTTAAATATATACAATAAAATCTTTCAAACAACATTCCTATAATTAATCCATGCTCAGACTTCTGATTAAGCATCACAGTAAGGTTACTTACACTTCACAAACCATGCTACTATTTAGATCAGGGATGGGGAACCTCCGGCCTCCGGGCCGTATACGGCCCGCGAGACAGTTTGGTCCTGCCCGCGAGGCAATCCGTAAATACATTCACAAAAAATTATTTCAGTTACTTAATAAGTTATTTCAAATGTGCAATTAAATGCCCCCGGGGCGGGTGTCTGTCTCTCCGGGCCATGACCAAGGTTATTGAACACAACATCAGCGTAACGGTCATCGCGTGTCACCTCATCGCGTTGTGTCCTCAGTGACTGACAGGTACCAACAATGAGAGGAGACTCACGTCAGCTAAAACGGGAGATGGCGAGTAAGAAAAGAAAAGTTGGTGCGGAGTGTCACTCTTTCAAGGATAAATAGACGAATGAATTCTTCTGTGTGAAAGTGAAAGGCAAGTCCGTGTGCCTGGTTTGTGGGGACGCTTCGGCAGTAATGAAAACTCAAACCTTGAGCGTCAATATAGAGCAAAACATGCAAAACTGGATGCGTTGAAAGGACAAGTGCGCATGGATAAAGTTGCCACTCGCCGAGGTTTGATTGGCCAGCAAGCAGTTTTATCCAAACCGTGAGCAGACCAGGACAATGTGACGCAGGCTAGCTGGAAACCTCATGCCGAAGGTGAATTTGTAAAGCGCCTCGCTGCCGCTGTGGAGCTGCACACGCCAGAAAAAATGGAGCTGTTCCAAAGAGTCAGTTTATCTCAGAGAACCGTCTCAGACTGACATGGCACAAGACACTGAGAAATCATTGAAGGATTCTGCAAGAGATTTCCAGTTCTTCTTTTCAAAACTTACTCTTGCAAAGACTCGGCTCTGCTCGAGACTGACTGACCCAAACCTTGGGTGTAGGAGGTTTCATGAGTACCTCTGTGGGCGAAATGTAACCGTGGAGTCAGACCACAAACCACTGGAGGCCATAAGCCGAAAACCACTAGCCCTTGCACCACCACGTTTACAGCGCATGATGCTGGCACTGCAGAAATATAGCATCACTCTCATGCACAAGCCGGGCAAGGAAATCCTGGTGGCCGACAAATTGTCCAGGAAGTCCATGGATGATGAGGACAGCTCACTATCTGAAGCTATGGAGACTCAGATACACACAGTGATCAGTGCAGCACCTGTAAGTGCAGACAGGATGAACGACATCAGAACAGCATCTAGTCAAGACGAGCAACTGTCCACTCTCAAGCAGGTCATCTGGCCAGGCTGGCCGGAGACCAGAAAAAGGTGTCACCCACATGTCAGTGAGTATTGGAACCACCGTGATGAAATCACTGAGGCTGATGGCATCCTTCTAAAAGGTGAGAAGATAATCATTCCACACAGCCTCAGACCTCACATGCTACGCTGCATACACACTGGACACTTTGGAGTGGAGAAAAGTAAGCACAGAGCACGGGACGTTATGTTTTGGCCAGGTGTGAGTCAGCAGATAGAGGATATGGTTAAACAACGTGACATCTGCCAAACACACTGCAGCGCCAACACAAAGATGGACTCAAATCACCAGCTCAAATCCTGAAGAGTCGCAGGCTACCCTGCCCAACACAACTCAACATCTACGACCTCAGGTAACCCCCCAGGACACTGTAAGAGCAAGGAGAGAGAGCTGCCAACAGCAGCAAAAAGGGCACTACAGCAGATCTACAAAACCCCTATCACTACTACATGCCAGGGCACCCATCCCTTTCCAGCAAGGAGATGGCACATGGAAACCAGCAACAGTCACTCAACCAGCTGAAACACCACGTAGCTACCACACCAGAACTGGCAATGGAACCGACGTCATCTGATCAGCTCCACACACCTGTCACATAGCAGCCAGAGATCAGTGAGGACGACACTGGACAAGACGCAGAAAATGACCAGCAACAGCCTGTGTCTGTGAGTGAGCCAGATCACTCTGGGCCTTATCGTACCAGATATGGCCATGTGATTAAGCCAAGGAAAGCCTTTGACTTATAAACTTTCTTTAAAAAAATGTTGAATATTGCATTTTGAATGAAAATCAGTTTGAATATGTGTTTAAATGAAAATGAATGAATTTTAACTTGTGTTTTGAAAAAAATGTTCCTGCAAGAATATTAATTATTTTTTAAACTTATTTGAACAAAAAAATGTTTGCACTCTGGAACACTTAAGACAGCAGCATACTGTGTTATTTGATGTTCTAGACGGACTGTCAAAGTATTTTATTGTTTGTCACTTGCATAAGCATAGCTTATTTTTTCTGTTGAAGGGAGATGTAATATTCCATGATGTTCCATGTATGCTCTTATTCTGAAACTGGAGCACCAGAGTAGAATGTAACAAATATATGTCTATGGTTACTGTTGCCTAGGGAACAGAAAATAAAAAAGTAGTGGAGCTACAGACAGCTACAAAGTGGTAGTGAACATATCTGGTTTGTCGTACAGGATAGATTATTAACACATCGTGAGTAGTCTATCGCAACATAAGTCAAAAATATCACAGCAAAGAAAAACTGAAGAAAGAAACAAGTGATAAAAATACAATATAAATAAGGCATTACTCAAACATATTATCTCTCAGCCTCAGAGTGCCATCTCTCACTTATCTATTGTCAGCCACTTTGCAAAATGACCTCCAACTCCTTCCATGTTGCCATGTGGGTATTGTGCTGCTATCTATCCTCATGAACCCTCGGGTGGTGGTGGGGGCGTGGTGGTAGGCACCAACCTACTTTCTTTTACCGGCTTGACCTGGCTGACGTGAAATGTGGGATGCACACGCAGGGACCGACGCAAACATAGACGAACCGCTGCAGGTCCAACCTTCCTGGTGACTGGGAATGGCCCTACGAAACGAGGCGCCAGTTTCTTAGAAGTCACATTGAGGTTGAGGTCCTTAGCTGATAGCCAAACCTTTTGCCCGGGCTGGTAATCAGGAGCTGGGCGTCTTCTCCGATCGGCATACTTCTTCACCCGATCTCCCTGCCGATGAGAACCTGTCTGGCAGCTGCCCAGATGCGGCGACATCGTTGGATCATGGCATATGCTGAGGGAACCGAGACTTCCTTTCATTGTCTGGAAAGAGAGGTGGTGAATAACCGAAAGCACAATGAAATGGAGAGAGACCAGTAGCAGAAGTGGTAGTGAATTATGGGCATACTCAACCCAGACCAGGTGTTTGCTCCATGTCGAGGGGTTCTGGTGGACCACGCATCGGAGGCCGGTTTCCAACTGTTGTTTAGTCGTTCGGTCTGGCCGTTAGCCTCTGGATGGTAACCTGATGTCAGGCTTGCTGTGGCCCCGATCAGCTTGCAGAATTCCTTCCAGAATTTGGATATGAATTGGGGCCCCCGGTCGATACAATGTCCTTGGGAATCCGTGGACTCGAAAAACTTGCGTCATCATGACTTCTGCTGTTTCTTTGGCTGATGGTAGTTTCGGGAGTGCAATGAAACGTACCATCTTAGAGAATCGATCCACCACTGTGAGTACAGTGGTGTTTCCTTGAGAGACCGGGAGCCCAGTGACGAAGTCCAGGGAGATATCCGACCAGGGTCTGGATGGGATGGGTAGTGGCTGTAAGAGTCCTGATCGGGCCTTGGATGACGATTTGTTGGAGCACAGACCGAACACGCCTCTATGTACTCCCGGACCTCCGACTCCATTGCTGGCCACCAAATCTCCGGGAGATGACGTACATGGTTCGTTTGACCCACGGATGGCATGAAAGCAGCGAGGTGTGAGCCCAATGAATCACCTGTGACCGTAGCTCTGCGGGAACAAATAGACGATTGTCTGGACAGCCACGAGGCGATGGGGCTCCACCATTAGCCTGCTTTACCTCGTTTTCTATAGGCCAGCTCACCGCTCCTACCACACAGTTCAGTGGCAGGATAGGTTCGGTTTGCTTGGCCCTTGGCTCGGGATCAAAGAGTCTGGAAAGCACATCGGGTTTCACGTTTTTGGATCCCGGCCTGTAAGACAAGGTAAAAGAGAAGCGGTTAAAGAACAGCGCCCACCTGGCCTGGCGAGAATTCAATCTTTTGGCCTTCTTAATAAATTCCAGATTTTTATGATCAGTCCAGACAATGAAAGGTATCTCAGCCCCCTCTAGCCAATGTCGCCATTCCTCCAACGCTAGTTTCACTGCCAGCAGTTCCCGATTGCCCACGTCGTAGTTCCGCTCTGTTGCAGATAGTCGTCGGGACAGGAACGCGCAGGGGTGCATCTTACCGTCCCTCTCAGATCTTTGGGACAGGACTGCTCCAACTCCGTCGTTAGAGGCGTCCACCTCCACCACGAATTGTCTCTGGGGGTCCGGCAGGGTGAGGATAGGGGCTGTGGTGAAGCGGTGTTTTAGCTCCTGGAATGCCTTTTCAGCCGCCGGATTCCAAGCAAACGGGACCTGGGTGGAGGTAAGAGCATGGAGAGGAGCAGCTGTTGCGCTAAAACCTCTGACAAACCGCCTGTAAAAGTTAGCAAAACCAAGGAATTGCTGCACCTTTTTGCGGCTGTCTGGGGTAGGCCATTCGGCTACAGCGCTAACTTTAGCCGGATCCATCTGAACTCTTCCAGGAGCTACAATGAAGCCCAGGAACGAGACAGTCTCGGCATGAAAAACACTCTTTTCTGCTTTAACGTACAAATCGTGTTGAAGCAATCTTTCGAGGACTTGTGTTACATGGATCTGATGGGAAGCAAGATCGGGTGAGTATATCAGAATGTCATCCAATAACATAGACAAACTGGTCAAGAAGTCTCTGAGTACGTCATTTATCATGGCTTGAAAAACAGCGGGTGCATTAGTCAGCCCGAAAGGCATAACACAATATTCGTAATGTCCACTCGGTGTGTTGAAACCTGTCTTCCACTCGTCTCCCTCCCGGATTCTGATCAGGTGATAGGCGTTACGAAGATCTAATTTGGTGAATATTTTGGCTTGCTGCAACTGGTCGAAGACAGAAGTCATCAGAGGGAGCGGGTATCGATTCTTAACAGTGATATCGTTCAATGAACTATAGTCAATACGGCGAGCGAGCCATCCTTCTTTCCCACGAAAAAGAAGCCGGCTCCTGCTGGTGAAGATGAGGGGCGAATGAGTCCGGCTTTCAGAGATGCGGTGATGTATTCGTTCATTGCCTTCCTCTGGGTCCGGATATGGAGTAAAGTCGCCCCTTCGGTATGGTGGATCCTGGAATCAGTTCGATGGCGCAGTCATATGGGCGATGAGGAGGCAGAGACAATGCTTTAGCTTTGTTAAAAACTTCTTTTAGATGGTGATAACAGCTTGGAACGGCGGTCAGGTCCGGATATTCTGCTTCTGGAACGGGATTGGTGGAGAATAAATTAATTTCTGCAACTGGTCTGAAGTGCAGTGTTCGGTGCAATCCTCCCCCCACCCTCTGATCTGGCCACTCTTCCAGTCTATGTGGGATTATGAAGGAAAAGCCAAGGCTGCCCCAGAATTAGAGAGTGAGAGGTGGAAGTGAATAAATGGAATTGGATATTCTCATGATGATGACCTATGGACAATTTAACCGGATTGCTTATGTGCGTGATGACAAAAATATCAGTTCCGTTCAGGGATCGTGCACGAATAGGCCTGGCTAGAGGCTGGTAGTCAATGTAGCTTCTTGGCTAGGTTATAGTCCATTAAACTTTCATCCGCTCCTGAGTCAATCAAATTCATGTCTATGCGAATTAATGGTACTGGAGTGAGAACACGAACAGCAGACTTGCAACTGGTTGGAACTCACCCCCTGGATCCGTTTGACTGGCAAGAGTTGACGAGGTGACCCATTTCTCCGCAATAAAGCATCTACCCTCTTGTGTCTTTTCTCTGCCTTTCCTCCAAGGATATGCGAGCTCTTCCCAATTGCATGGGTTCCTCTTCGGTGGGGAGAAGACTTTCTGGAGACGCCGGTGCGGCGTCGGCCATTTTGATCCTTGGAGCGTTTGGGGTTCCCTGTCGCCTCGTCTACCTTCACGGTGCCTTCTTAGTTGAGTGCGTCGGTTGTCCGTGCGAATGGCGAGAGCGATGAGTGCGTCCAGATCGGTGGGTAAATCCAAGGGAACAAGCAGATCTTGAATTTCAATCGATAACCCCTTTAGAAGGTATCATACAGAGCAGCATCGTTCCACCCACTTTCCGCAGCCAAAGTGCGAAAATGAATGGCGTAATCACAACCGAGTCTTTACCTTGCTTCAGGGTGCTTAATTCTTGCGCCTTCTCCTGCTAGAACTCACGGGGTCAAAAGTCTTTTTCAGCGCCGTCTGGAAGCTCTATGGTCTCGCATAGTTGAATTTCGACTCCATTCGGCCGAAGCCCAAGCTTTAGCTCTCCCGTAGATGTGACATCATGAACGCCACCTTAGCTCGGTCGGTCAAAAAGGCTTGTGGCGTAAATTCAAATGTATTGAGCAGTCTATTAGAAATGATTGACAACGTCCAGGCTCACCGGCGTACTTAGTGGGAAGCTAGTTTGCATGGAGCTCCTCCAGTTGCCGCTTGTACTTCCGGGATGGCTGGAGGAGGCGGAGTCGGAGTGACGGGGCTTTGGCGAGAGAGCTGTCCCAGCATTTCCTGGATCTGAGACGAGAGTTGCCCCATGTTAACAGCCATGGCGGTCTGGAATTCCTCCTGGCGAGTTAGACGAGCTTCCTGGATCCGCAACAGTTCTGAGAGTCGCCCCGCTTCTGCTGAGTCCATAGCTGGCCTAAGTATACTGACAGACTTGGACAGAAAATAGGACTCAGATGCAGAGTGGGCGAAAGTACAATCAAATTTTATTAATCTGATTTTGGTATTCTCCAGGAAGAATGAAAACAAAACGACTATGAAAATTTCAGAAGACAAACAAGACGAACAACATACAACATGAAATAACAAAAGGCGCTCCCGAGGAGGAATCTACTCTATTCTAGAAAAATTCTTAGATATAAATAATTACAAAATAAAACTCTCCGAAGAGGAAACAACAGGCTATGAAATATGCTGCTCTGCGTTATCAAAGTTAATCAAAAAAAAATCTCTCACAACGAGGAAAAACAAAAGGCTATGAAAATTCAAACTTCAAACTCAAAACTCCTGACCAGAAAGGGGAAGACAGAGACTTTATACACATGAGGGAGGGGAACACAGGTGGAAACAATCAGGAATCAGGGATGACGTCAGACCAATGACACAGGAGAAAGGGTAAGTGACCTGAAACGAGAGGAGAGTTACTTTCAAAATAAAACAGGAAGTTCACAAGACAGATCCCAAGACAAGACAACCTCACCGCGATGTGACAGGCTTATGTGAAACATGACTGAAACCTACTACTTTTCTGCCATTAATTGAAGCCTCCCCTCCTGACTATAACTGCGCCCATGTTGCTCGGGCCTCTAAACAAGGGGGAGGTGTTGCTGTAATCTACAAATCTATTTTCAGTTTAAGCTGCGACCAGGATATTAAATTTACTTCATTTGAGGCTCTGGTTTTAAAACCATCTTCATCAAATACTAACAGCCTTATCCAGGGAACAGGTGTTCACCTGGTTGTACTGTACAGACCTCTTACTTTCAGTTCCTAGAAAAATTCAGTGAATTTATTGCAGATCTTGTCTCGCTCAGATAAAATCTTAATTATTGGGGATTTCAGTATCCACTTAACAAGCCAGTCCAGCCCCAACACCTGCAGGAGGTCAAAGGTTGTATAGTTCTTAGGGCCCAGATCTCCTTTGGTTCAGCCAGACGAACTTTTTTTTCCTCTCAAGCTTGAAGGCTGAACATTTTGTCATTGATCCTGCACTCCGCGGGGGCCAGTCCTGTGGGGGTTTGAAGCCTCTTAGCCTATTCACTTGCCCTTGTGGGTCGCTGCATTTTATCTTTATGTCATATATATATATAAATAATATAAATAATATATATATATATATATATGTTTATATTTATATTTATATTTATATTTATATTTATATTTATATTTATATTTATATATGACAGTCCTACAAGGCCCCTTGAAAAAAAAAATGGATATCCTCAGGTTTACTAAGCATTTTTATTCTGGGGGACATGCAGGCAGGCCACTGGGGGTCCCCAGAGTCACACGGAGGGCCAATAGAAATCTTTGCAGACAACTCCAATGCATTTTAAATAAATGGCCGCCTGTGCCTAAGATTCATATTGTTAGGGTCTAATAATGATAAACTGGATGATATTGAAATATTGGCCTCCAGAGTCTTGATTAAGTGCCCCCTGGTGCCCAAAAATGCAACTACCACAAATAAATGCATACCTGGATACTGGCACTGCGATATTGGCTTACTGGGAAAATGGCCCCAATACACATGAATGGATGGCATGCCCAACATATTAAATAATCTGAAAAGATGTTAACTTTTAGGTAGAGCCAGGTAAAAAAGGCCAACTTTTCAATATAAGATTCTGACAATACCTACAACAAAAGTTGAAATTTTCCAACTTTGTGGGGGTGACATCTGCCAAAGTGTGAGATGGTTGGGTTTAGGTCCATTCCCAGGGTGGTTGAGGTCAGTAAACATGGCCAGGTCAGGCTGTATGTACAATGTCAATGGACATTACCTAGCACCACCGATGCCACGTCAAGGCAAAGTGTGGGGGGTTAGGGCTCGTGAATCCCTCACCCCCAAAAGAAACCCATCGTTTCCTCCCAAAATTTTGTGCCTGTGGGTGTTGGGGTTTTGGCTATAGGGAGAGGGGGGGGAGAGGGATAAGGGTGTGGGGATTATTGTTTTTTAGGGAAGGTGATGTTTAAAGCCAGCATTTCAGTTCATCTGGAGTCTATAGATACCTGTAAAAAAGTTTGGGCTCACCCTGGTGTTCATGGCTGTGTGACATGTTCAGGATCATTATACACAATTTTTTTTTCTACCACTGAATGAAAATACAGATTTATAATTATAGCTGCTGTGCAGTGATGGTTCGTGTCCGGGCTGTTTTTGGCAAATGCAGGCAATTCTGAGCAACAAACAGGAGAATAGGAAGACAAGACAGTTGACAACAGTGTTCATTTGTGACCACTTCAGGCTTGAACTCACCACTTCTGGAACCAAAGACTGTCATCTATCACTCTGAGCTAATTGACAAGTGCAACACAACAGTGGCTTCACAAATTGAGTAAGCAATTCACTGTTGAAAATCTGAAAATACACACATTGCATCATGGCAGGCTGCCAGCTCTCATTCAGCTTTGTACTAAAAACTACCAGAAGTACAGCAGGATCTTTTCCTATGCGTTCCTATGTTTGCCACAGAGCCGTAGTCACGTGACCGGTGCGCTGTATGCTGGTTATCAGAGCATCAGAATGTCCTCTACGTTGCATTCATTATGACTTGGAAAAACGATCACTAAAGCTGGGTTAAGGTAAAGATTTATAAGCAATTAAATTAATTACATTTTTTGCCAAAAGAAATACTAGCTTCATTACAGCCCAATTTAATTAGTTGATAGTTAACATAACACATTCATGAGATAGTGTTGATATTGTAAGCCTCAGTATGACGATATTATAATGTCAGCGTGTACGAAATAAATGAGTTTAATTTTCAAGATTTCTCCGTCGATCATTATTGATTATTATTATTAGGTTTGCGGTGCTACGTCACAGGGGGGAAACATTACCTCTATTTTAATGTCTTATCCATTTTTATTATGTGTTACATTAACAGTAATCATCACTATTTATTAAGCTCAAACAAACAAAGTGAAACACAGATGTGAGTGGAAATTGGTTTGGTTAGTTTCATGGTTGTTTCGTCCAAAAGTCACAAGGTGGCGCTGTTGAGTTGATGATGCGTGGATCTACGCTGCCAGCTGAAAACACGTCATCCATCTTAGAGGTGAGCACACCTTCATCTTTTGACATTTAAGTACAGTTCAAACTAAACTCTGACCTTAACCAGTCTTGACTAGTCTGGACTGGTTCTGCCTGCAACAGTAGTACGAAACCAACGTTAGCAGCACAGCGCTGACTGTTAGCTAAGAGCTAAAGCTAACAGCACAGACAAGCTTACCTTTAACTAGCATTAGCAATGAAGCTAAATAAAGTTAGCACATGGTTAAAGTTTGCCTTTGTATGCTCAGTTGTCGCTCTCAGCAAGTTAGGTTTAACCATCAACTATAATATTTACTGTAGGCAAATGATATTTTATCATAACATTACAAGAATCTCCTACATTTTCTATGATATCTTATTGTGTTTTTATTTATCGTAGCTGTTTCTCACAACATTTGTAGAACATAAAACATCCAGGATATCAAAAAGTCAGTAATGTTGCCAACTGCTAATGTCAGGAATAATTTGATATTTTTGGTGAAATACAATATCTATAGGAACCTGACATGTCTCACTATGAGGCCGATATGATCCTACTCAATATTTGCAATCAGTGTTTATTATTGCGTATTTTTCTGTCTGTCTCTCTTTAAATCATATTAATTGAAACAGTAGATTCGTTTTTTCTTGAGAGTAATAAACTGACCCTGTATGCATGGTCTAGTGATGAAGGCTAATGTTGTTTGTTTTCCATTTCAGCAGAATGCCAGGATCCACAATGAAAACTTGCATATCTTGCAAGCAACACGTCTGTCTTTGTGGGGCACAGCAGCCCATGAAAAAAAAAATCATCAAGGCAAAGAACAAGGCTACGAAGGAATGGGGAGAGGAGCTGAAGAAAGGGGGCAATATTGCCAAACTTTTTGATGCTGCACGGATTCTGGTAAGCTGTAGTTCTTCTGGTTCAGTATTGATGCACCAACCAACTTGCACACGAATGATACCAGCTCGACATCACAGCCAGTCAATTTAATGTATCGAGAAATTTGACAGTATGAACACCATATAGAATTTGAGGAAAACATATGGTAAATAGGAAGTAACTTGTTACTTGTGAACGCCCCAATTCTCCAGATTTGCACCAAACTAAACATGTCTTTGAACAACAATAGCTGTGAGGTCTGTGAAGTTTTGAGTCATTTGGCTTCATTTGGCTACTCTTACAAAATCTGGATTTCTCAAGAACACATATTTTCTTGCACCTCGTAAGTTATTCATTTGATTCCCAGCAAAGTGTTATGCAGTGTCTGTTTTGGCACTTATGAATAGGCAGTAATGCAAAAAATGTTGTTGAATGACTCAGTATCTGTTGATTATTCTCTTTTGCCCCACTGCACACTAGACCCTGCACCTGCACCCTCTCCCTCCTCCTCACTTGGACTTCCACGACCCTCTGCTTCATCCCAGCCCCCCATGACCAAGCCTCTACCCCTAAGCTGTGCTCGACACGAAAGCAAACAGGTAAGACTTCATAAGAAACACCTGCAAGAGACAAGATACTTTATGGACTGGAATGTGTGCCCAGTAGTTTCTTTCCAATATGGATGTTGCACCCTGATGATAGAACAAAGAATAATCCATTTTGCCAGGTTTCATACAAGATTCACGGAAGTTTGAGTTCGTAATAAAGAGGGCATTATAATTATTTTGGATCTTGTTTTTGTGAATATTTTCGCCATAACAACTTGAGATACTTGGTCACCTACAAAATGCTACCACTTCTTGTTTTTTAAGTTTCTGTCACCTTTACATGATACAGTAAAGTGTCTTAACTGTTTTATTTATTGTTTATTTTCTCTATCCCCACCATACACTAGACCCTGTGCCTGCACCCAGTATTGTGTCCCAGACCCCTCCTGAACCAACTCCCCTGCCCTCTGCTTCGCCCCATCCCCCTAAGCTGTGCTCTGCACTCAAGCAAATAGGTAAGACTTCCAGGTCTGAGCCTTCCTCTGCCCTCTGCATAATTCTCCAAATACTAAAACAGATGGCAAGATGCTGAGGAGGGATTGCACTGGACATCCACAGTAGCGGGCTTGGTGCTGTGTGATGTGGGAGGAAAGAAGACACTGACCAGACAGTGTGACCCACTGATCAGTGCTCACTGTAGGCAAACAGAGCAGGTAGTCAGAACTGACCAGCAATGAACAGCTGCTGTCAGTCTGCACTGGAAACACGAGAGTCTGCTGGAGCTTTACCAGAGTCTCGAGTTCACATCAAGAGGCTGTGTGTCTCTACTACAATCACAAAACTTAATTCACAGTGCTATTTTCACACACATTTTGCCTTTAACAAATACTGCTCCTCCTGCTATTTGGATCTTGCACTAGTCCATGTTATAATTTTGTTTTGTTCTGATGAATTGGTCAGCTATATTTGAAAGTATAGTTTGCCACTGACTAGGGGAAACAAATTCAGTAGATCAAAAACTGCAGCAAAAGTGATCATTTGACTTCTGAATTAAACCATTTTACACCAATTGATGTAAAGTAGCCTTGGGAGAGTTAAATAGTATAACCTTGAATAAACATTTAATAACCTCCTTTTATAGGCTGTGTCCTAGGCATCTTCTTTATTTGCCCCTCACCTCCCCAGGTCGTAGTAACAGACCCAATCCAGTCAACCTAGCAGGTAATATTGCATCTGTATTACGTATATTTAACCCTTTTTTCTGATATCCATCACTTTTTCACTCAAGTTAAGCCAAATGTAGATATGGTATTTTGCCTTGATGTGATCAATTGCAGTCCCAATATGTCTGTCCTTTTGACCAGTTAATGATATGCTGGCAACATTATCCATTATTGATAAGGTTTGTTATTATACGTGTCCTGACTATTACAGTTTGTTGTAGTGCAGATACAAGCTGAGAGAGGTCATCTGGAAAGACTGTTGTGACAAACACAAATCATCACAGTGGTACCTCACCCCCCCATGTCTTTGCCACAGTGAAATGAAATTCATATTCATGACAATCTGACAATATTCCAGAATCGTGTCACAAAGGACTCGAAATGCAAGTTGTTTTTGTTTTTAATTGAATACTGTACATTTTTGTCTAGCAGTACAGGGAGGAGCAACATGTATCATGAATACAGTATGTGTTACAGTAAATATGGGAAAACATTGAACTGGGTACATCTGTGGACTCCATGCTTACAGTGCAACAACCACTGTGCTGAAAGAATAGAGAATGGCAGAATATTTTGTACTAAAATGTCAAGACATGGAGCTGAATCAAGACTGCAAGATACCCATATAAACTGGTTTGACTTAACCTGAAAAAAGTTACACTTTAATGTTTAATTCAGCTGATTGATGTTCACATTCCTGAACCAGACTGGAAATACATGGAATGCAGTCTATAATGTCAGCTGTTAGGATTGTTATAATACCTGTTAAAAGTGCTTATGAATGTTTTGTCTGATGCATTTTGGCTATTGGCTATTTTTCAGGGAATGCTGGAGGTCAAAGTGAAGTGGGTGCCATGCCCTCAGTGGTATGTATGTAGCTTCATCATACACATCATTTTGTGCTTGCCTGTTCGATGCAGGGTAGCTGTGAAAGTATACAGGGTCCAAGTATAGTTCAGTTACAGTTCAGTGCAACATTCATAAACACCAGACCTATAATGACATTCCTCTGACAATCTGATGGATGGATGGTTAAATGCACTGCATTTACTGCATGTCGCTCTTTTTAGTCTTTGTAATTACTCAAAGCAGCATTCACCCATTTACTCATATTATCATACACTGGTGGCAGAGGATACCATGCAAGGTGCCACTAGACTGATGACCATCCACATACACACAGACACAATTTAGGGTGTCCTGCCCAAGATACTTCAACATGCAGCCTGCAGGGGTCTGGGATCATTCCCTCAACCTTCTTATTAGCTCTAACTCACACTCCTGTGTCCCAACACATCTTCACACACACACACACACACACATAGACATCAGCCTGTAAGAGAGGCTCTTGGAGCTATTTATTTGTCCTTACCATGACATTCAGTCCCGCAGGCACCCCTGACCTACTGGCAAGACAACCACATTGAATAATACTGATTTTAGTGGTTTTGCTTTCTTTGCTTGATTACCAGTTCATTCTCTGATTACTGAGTGAAAGCGGGACATCCAAATAACCCAATGAATGCCACTCATGTTTCTGTGCATATGTCAATACATGGAAGTCATTTATGATCTCTTGACACTGAATCAACTCGTACTAAAAAGAATTCTCCTGTTTTCCATCGTTTCTTTCTTGTAGCCACCTGAGATGGGCCGATTGGTGGGTGAAACAAGATGACCTCACTTAGATGTCAAAGACTTTCCTTTAATGTGTTCTTCATTTTGTAATGTTCTGGTTTGTTCTTGCCATTAAAGTTGTGCTGCTGCAGGCTCATCTCTCTGCTTGAGTTCTTACCCTAGTATGTCTTAAGTGAAGAACATGGTTTAAAAAAATGAAGCTGACACATCACTTAGTTTCCTAATGAACAAGTTTGCCTTATTTCAGAAATCGGATGATTTAATGAGCATTTGTGTCTAAGCCCATCCTGGTTGGTAGGAGGGGACGAGAAGCAGGGGCTGAACTCACTCGATTGTATGCAGGAGTGTGATTGACTGTTTCCTGGCGAAAGGCAGGTCGGAGGAACCATCAACACTGATCAGACCTCACCAACACAGCCACAGCAACATTCACACAACCAGACAAGACGAAAGTCAAACCCAGTCATAATACAAAAAGAAGGTTCGTATTAGTGGACGTGATGATTATCTGCAATTCAGTTCTCTAAGAGTGAAAGGAGTCCCTCATCCTTCATTGATTTGTGGTATGGCCTGTTAAGATTCAGTCATTTTTGAACAAGCTTCAACTCTCATATCAAGTTCATCTGTAGACCTACAGGAGATGTCTAAAGCTGACAGTGTGCACACAGGATACTAGGTACAATAATACCAACGCAATCCTGACCATAGAGGACCATTAAGTAGGATTGGGAAATGGACTAAATGTACTCAAAACGGCAGTCAATGTCAAGTCAATGTGCTTTTATAACTTCAAAGTTATGATATTTTATTGGGGCACAAGGTCAAATTAGGAGATATGTGTACAAAAGTGTGTACTGAGAGATATAGGTACCACAATCTAGAATAATCTTGATCATCTCAGATCATCCTGTCAGTCGGGGGATGGGAATACAGTGGCTCTAAACGTCCATACTGACTTAATGGGAAAACATTCATATAAAAAATGAGTTTGTTAATGGGGGAAAAATGGGTTTAAAATGATTCGGCAACGTGTGAATTCAGAACTTTCGGGCTCATGACTTGGATCCATTTTTGTTGCTGTGGAGTGATAATGTGGTTTAAAGTTGGTTTAAATATAATGTGGCTTCCTAACGAGACGATGCACCGTACAGCTCAATCTATCAGATCGATTAATAACAAACGTGTGTTAGCTAAACGTTCCAGCTAGTGAACATACCCCAAGAGCGGCGGACAGCAGCATTGAATAGTATGAATATGGCGCTGACGGTACACAGCAATGACACAACAGAAATTAATAGAGCCTGTGTCCCCATTTTTCATGTAGCCTGTGAGCTTCTTTTTCCTTTTTAACATGCAAATAAACTCAAACTTTAGATGTTTTTAAATTAAACAACAATATTTCTATCTTTCTAAATTAAGTGTCCTCAGTGCAGGAATGATGAGGCATGAATGGCTATTAATATTAGTTATTTATTTTTTATGTGAACCATGAAGAGACAATGAATAAACATTGAAAAAAGAGGTGGACAAAGTAGACAAGTCCATTTAATTGAGTCAGTGCATAGATACATACTACATACTGTACATCTGGTCAAACTTTGTGTTCCAAGTGCTTGTTTTTAAGTCTTCAAGCATTCTTTAATGTGTTGTTGCCACAATGCATTTGCACAAACTAATGACTCAGACAATCCAGTGAATGCACTGACTTCCCTGTAGAACCTATAGAATAAAACTGAGGACTTTGTAGCACATGCTACAAAGTTTGTGTGCTGTAAACAGAGCAAACATTTCAAACAATGTGAATCTTTCTTCATTTCAGAAA
Organism: Acanthopagrus latus; assembly: GCF_904848185.1. Lineage (NCBI taxonomy): Eukaryota > Metazoa > Chordata > Actinopteri > Spariformes > Sparidae > Acanthopagrus > Acanthopagrus latus. The sequence continues at coordinate 19,331 of NW_023504073.1, forward strand.
CCTCAGCTGTGAAGAGATAAAGCCACACAGACATGCTTTGGTGAGGAATCTTCATCCAAGTTTGAATCAAACTTTTCAAATAAATAAATAACTAAAGAAATAAATGCAAGCACTTTAAACTTGACTGCTAGTGTAGGCATAGTTGACATGATTGGTAATTCTCTTGTGACAAACAGTTTATTGCCTATTCTTAGAAAAGAAAAGAAAATTCATCCACTGATTTCAAAACAGGCTCAAAGTACCATGAACCTTCATAGACAAGTCATGGGGTCAAAAGTACACTCAGGGTCTACAGTAAGTATTCAAGTGAATATACAGAGTTATGGTCCATCCCTGACTGGGATATACAGGGTGCTGGGATTGAACCAGCAAACCAAAACAAATAAACAATAAACATTCGACAAGATCACAGGCAGTGGCGCTACAGCATTACGCAGAATATCAAATATTTGCTGTAAATACTGGAATGTGATTTTTTGGAGTGATTTGATCTCAAGATGCATTAAAGACACATTAGGTGTATTCACAGCTGTCTGTACTTAGACCTGCCCACTAATAATAGTAATAATAATAACAATAATAGTAATAATAATAGTAATAATAAGTGCCAGACTCAGTTTCAATGGGCATGTCATTAGGAGTGTGTTGTCCTCTGGATTCTATTCCCCAACAGCACTGTCCAGTCCCTTTTTTATTTGGGAGAAAAAGAGAAGATAAACAGGAATTAGTTAAACACAAACCTGGAGCACTGCATTTGTCACAGAATAATCAAACAATGTCAATATCAATATCATGGCCTTAATTACCTGCATGTCCATGTCCTCCTCATCTGAGTAGCTCTCCACATCATTTGCTAGATCTTGCTCCTCAAACTGCTCTTCTCCCTCTTCAGGGTCCAGTGCAGACCCATCAAGTCCTGCTCTTACCACGTGCAAGTATTTATTTCTCACAGTGAAAAGGTGAGACTGCAGCTGAGACCTTCTTCTGTTGAACTCTGCCTGAAGACCTCGAAGTCCTTCTTCAGAGACGCTGCAGTGGCTACCTTCATAGTAATTAACAAAATATTTAAAAAGTCTAAATTACATTGATATTTTTCTTCTTTGAAATACATGCAAGTTTCCTGTATGTTACACACATACATAGATCACATGATATCTTCCAGTGAGATGCATGTGAGATCTGTTTGAGTCCTGAAAACGGCATTAAAAAAATCAGCAAAACAGACAACTTAAATCTTTCTATGGAAGAAAAAAACAGCTTTGGGTAGATGAGTGTGTTCTGTTGATGTTTTTATTGTAACGGGTAATGGCTTACCCTCAGTGCTGACGGATAGACCTCTCAATGTCTGCTCCCTTCTCTTGAGGAACTCCCACTGTTGTTACTTCTGCAGCAAGGATCATCACCTCCTCCTCAGGTCTTCTTATGTGCATTGCCTTATCAAAAATATTTTTTTGGCAAGGAACTCCACACCATCTGGAAATGTAAAAAATGAAGAAAAGAAAAATGAGGCCAGAACAAAAAGACTAATAAGCTGCCTCAGTCCCAGAGAAGTCTCCTCAGTTCTTGATCTCACTTGTAGCCGAGAATCATTACTGGCTGCAGGGGGTTCTTTACAGCACAGAGCAATGTTGAGTTATGCAAGAACATTGTACTGATTGATTTCTGTCATCAGAGAAGGCCCTTCAGAGACTGCTCTCTTTTACACGGACACCCTGATTAAAGTATATATAAAAAAAAAACCACAGAAGAACACTGAAGTTACAGCGTACTGCAAATCAACAGATTATACAAGGAAATCAACATAACAGACAACACCAACTCAAAGAAAGAACATGCTCATAAATGACATTGCCATGGTCCATAACATTGACCGAACATGTTGCTTTGTGCAGAAACAGCAAAAATGCTTGTTTCAATTGTAATGCGGAAATGTTACATATTGTACGGAGTCTGATTAATGATACCTACCATGTTCAGCCCAGTCCCGGACATCTCTGACCCACTGTTCCACAGTCCCATCATTTGCAGACATCTCTCCCTTGAGGGTCTCTAGGCTCTGCCTCTCCCTCTCAGGATTCTGCTGTGTCTGTAGGAAAAGGAGGGATGGGGGAAATTAAACTTTAAAGAGTGACATTTGTCACTCATATAGCAATGTGGCTGCTTTTCTGAAAGAAGATGGTTACCTTACGAAATCTTGTGCACAAGGTTTTCCACATGTTCTCCATCTTTCTCTTATTCCAGTCCATAATCTGGACAGTTAGCATGTCTGTGCGTGCTGTTACAGACAAAAAAAGACAAAAATGATGCATGCCTAGCAGCTCCACTTAACAACAATGCCGTTAAAAGGCTCCACTAGTGTAACTGCTGTCAAGTCATGCTATCTATATGATTATTCTGCAAATAAAATATCAAATATGAAATATCGAAGCCTACAACCAACCTCCTTTGCCCATGAACTTTGTGAGTATGGCGGTCCTGGACAGGGAGGAATGAACCATTTCCACCTCCTCTCCCAGGTTATCTGACATTTCAGGAATATACAGTGCAGTCTATTAATCTGAGTTCAGGGAAACATGCATTGTTGTTTTGGCTCTGTAATCAAGCAGATTGGATTTGACAAGGAGAAATTACTGGCATCGAAACACAAGGGATGAGTAAAAAATACCTCACACTCGATGCCATGTGCTTTGGCATGGAGCACAGACAACAGAGCCTTCACGGTGGTGAGGTGACTGTACTCTGGGCAGGCTTCAGCAATTCTCTGGATGTAAGGCCAGTACTTGCATATTACGTCCATGCAGAAGAAGGCTGGTGGACTGGCTGTGATTGCCTTCTGCAGGAACATCACATACACAACGATCTCACCCCTGTGGGATTGCTTAACAGCATTGCATTAATTAAGCGTCACTTGATGAGCATTTGAAATAAATGGAACTGTAGTGAAAATACAAAGTGTTTTTATACTTGCCTGTACATATTCAGGGCCCGAAGGATAATGCCACGACGGCACACTGCTACTTTAGACCCTGGGGAAGAATTAAAAATTAAATTAATTTAATTTAACAATAATTCGGCCTTTTCTTCAATTCTGTATGCGTTATTAAATGTTATTACTGCTACTTTTCTCCCTATGAAAAAGCAAATCATTTTGTTTGGAAAACCTCCAGTGTGGACGCAGCCCAAAACAGTTAATAACATCATATTAAGTCTTAATTGCACAAGTCTAGCAGCTCGTCCAACTATGCATGCTGGTTAACTGTTGCAACTGCCATTTCCCTTGATGAGGACACAGGCATTTGGTCCCTGGACCATGGCTGCCCACTGCTTCTAAACAGGAAGGATGGGTTAATGTGAATTTCCCCCATTGTGGGACAATAAAGGAAGTCTTATCTTAAAATGTTTCCCATTAGCTATTTTCCTATCATTATAGATAAGATAAGATATTCCTTTATTAGTCCAACAACGGGGAAATTCACAGGGGCCAGAGTGTAAGCAAAGGGTGGAAAACAACGCACTACCACAAAATGTAAGACTGTGAAAAGGGAAAGCTCTAGATAACATACTTGCTCATCAAGGCTGGAACAAGCCCTCTTGCTTGTTGTCTCCTTTGCTGCGTTCAGCTGAGACCTGCCACAAACACCTTTACCTGGCAACTACAAAAAGGACAAAGTGAGGATGGTCACATTAATGTTTCATTTATTTAACAGCTTTGGGTGTAATTCTGCAGCATCAAACTGCAGAATGCAAGTAATTGTAAATAATAGTCAATGGTAGCTCTTACCTAAAATAAAATTTGACTTAAGGTATACAAAGTGTAATGAGAATATATTTCATTAAAAATAAATAAAACGTGCTCTTACATGCTTGGCCCTCTTTTGGAGGTCGTCCGCAAATACTGCAACCTCGTTATCCTTGCAGATGAGCACACCGTCAAAATAACCCCCTTCCTCAGAGCTAAAGATCAGACATGGAAATATAAATTGCAAGGATGATGCCAATCATTTCATGTTAGCATTGCTGAAGAATGAACATGTGCTCACTGGTGTAACAAATGAGAGCTGAGACATGGACATGCCTAGACCATGAAACATGAAATATACACTGACTGTCCACCCTTTTTGAAGCAGTAGTGCTTCCTGTTTCCATCCACAGACACAGCCAACATCTGAGGGGACAGGTTGTGCAGACGAATGGTTGCTCTGAGCACAACTTGTCCACTTCGTAGGAGCTGATGACCCGCTCCATGAAGCTCTGGAAAAATGTGTCTGAGCAAACTTTACCAGTCTGTTGAAAGAATCATCAAAGACAAATTTACACTAACATGCAGAATTAAAAGGAGGGAATGGTAAATGTTGTGTACTGTAGGCCAGCCCACCCTGCCATACACTGTTGTTTGTGCTTCCAGCATTCTCATAAAGGTCAGGTGGGAAATCCCTGGAGCAGCCAACTTCATCTCCCGTAAAGCTTGAATCATAGCTACATCATAGATGGTATGGAAATGGATGGTGGCAGGCCAGTAGCCACTGACTTGGACATGGTACAGCCCTGGGGTCCAGCTGGCACAGCAGCCACCACATCACAGCTCTGGGAGGGTCAGATCATCTCGTCCTGGGGGAAAAAGCATCCATTCATGTTATATTGGAGGGGGGTAAAACCATAGGGAAGTAGAGGTAATGGTATGGAGTTACCTTTCATGTTGATGAACACCACAGGCCGCCCAGCAATGACAGACACATTCTCTGGGGGGGAGTCACAAATCTGGTGTGGCATTTCCATTGGCAATATTCTAGCAACAAAAGGAAAAGAGAGGTTTAAAAATTCCAAAATTAGATAGGGGTCTTTTTTCAAGATGCCAAAAATAAATAGAGTTTTGTAAAGAAAATAAAAAGATTATATGTATATAGTACCGCATGTGTGGTGGGAATAGCCCCCTTCTGCAGCTTCTGTTGGTGGCAGAGGCATGTGGAAGCCATCAAAATGCCATTCCACATTAAGCATTATGGCAATGCTGAGATGTGCAGGCCTATAAATCGTATTCTACAGACTTGGATTGGTGGATCCCCACAGAAATCACACCACAATGCTTGATTGTTTGACCAGTCATGCCAAAACTCATGGGAATCTATAAGACAAAAAGATTATGATTTCTTACTGAGTCCTGCCTCTTCCTCATCAGGCATCTCCACTGATGTCCCCTCAGGAACACTGAGGTAAAGTCATCTGGGCCTTCACCTGAAAAGATAAAGTTAAATGTGAAGGGTGCCAACAATGTTTATTCATAATGCCAGTTTGCTACTGGTTCCAGCAGCTCAGGAAATGAACAATTTACAGAGGAAAGATTTGCCAAACATGTCTGCTCTTTTCAGCAAAACCTTGCTGAGCATTCAGAAAGTTAAATACATCCACAACTGAGAGCTACCCAGTATAATCACAATCTTCTTCTGTGGTAGTATTCATTGACCTTATTACAACAAAATGCTTAGTACGCTATGCAGAGTTGGATATAATAAACTAACCACGGGATTTGGATGAAGAGGACTTGATGGTCTGGGCAATAATGCTGCCATCTTTATCCCGCTTTCTCCATCAGATCTGGACTGGTGGTTTTGATCTTCTTTTGTTCACCTAAAAAGCATAATATAATTAAAGTAACGCAGGTAAACCATAAAGACTTCCTGCACAAGTAACTTCTTGAATGTTGCTATGCATTATAATATCTGATCCCCATGCATGGAACAGGATACTGAAGCTGTTACATTACCTGTGCAGGCTCGACTAGTGAGTTGAGATGCTCTGCCAGGCTCTGTGCCTTTCTGATCAGCTCCTTAAGGGTAGCCTCATCTGCTGCCATAGTGCCGAAACAGCAAAACTAAAAGATGCTCAATCCTCCATCTCTGATCTGTGGGGAAAGTGCACCCTATATGGTATAGACTTCTGTCCCAGCTTGCCTCTGATATTGTTGTTGACAAATGGTTGGCTCTTAAAAGAGCCGTTGGTTGTGTAAAGGAAGGTAGAGGGACTGAGAGATGAGAGAAACTGGTCATCTGTAAAACAGTAATAAAAGTAGAGTGAGAGCACAATCAAGAAAGCCTAGTCTAGTCACAATCAATAAAGTACATCTATCTATCTAAATTTGTCAAACTTTGTTATTGACAAAACTGATTGGTGTCAAGGCAATATAGCTCATTGCATTTCTGATTTACTAACACAGTTGCGTTCTTACCTGAAGCAGGAGAAGGTTGGCAATAAAAAAAGAAGAAGAAAAAACTGGTGGAAGTACATCAGCGACAGCAGAGTCCATAGTAACCACCATAGCAATGATGGAAACCTGAAAGATCGTAATAACTAACAAACGAAAGATCATATACATTCACTGAAGGAGTAATATGAGAACAAAATGCAGATTTTTCAATAGGAATGTCATCAAAACGCACTTTAATGGCGAAATGGCCTTAAAATGCTGCATTATGCTGCATTTTCCACTATGAATGAAAGGAATGGAAGCCATTTTTCACTGCGGGAACTGCGCACTAGTGTCTTTTGATATTCGTGGGATGCACGAAACATTTGTACATAACTTTTCGAACATTTCCATAGAACCCCTTCATGAGAATATGTTGCTTGGGTGGGCAAAATGTAGGGATTGCTTGGGGAAATCCCAACTGCTTCCCTAATTTTTATCAGGAGGTCAGCTGACTTTTTAATAATGTTTGGGAAGAGCACGGGTACCCTGCGGCCCCTCTTCCCTTGCATTTCTTCCCTGGTGAGTATCTTGTATAATTCTCTTTCTACCTTTGACAGGCTGGCCAGAATTTCATCTTACACACTCCCTTTGTTTTGCTGCAGGTATGTTTTGACCTCCATCCTCAAAACTTCTCCTGCATGTTGCAGGTGAATCCTGCAGTTGATTTTATTTAATCGTTGTCATGCAAGAAGAAGTTTCGAGGAGGCTGGCTCACGCCATGCAGTTTTTGTTGGATGGTGAATCAGATCATTTTTGTGGAGCTCTTCTTGCTTGTTCAGTTGAGCTTGTTAGGGTTTGTTCCATTTTTTCTGCTCCAGGGTTTTCATTGCATTGGATGACACACTTGTTGATCAGTCCAGCTTTATCAGATTTTGGAATTGCTCTGCTTTTGTCTTTAAGTCATTATCCTGTCGATGCAGAGCCTGTCCTTGTAAAATCGATGTCACAGTCACAAGGGAACAGCGCAATTTAAGCAAAGTTGAAGGAACTGAAAACCGGCATCTTGAGTCATCAAACTCAGTCAGCTTCTTGACAGACTCAACTACTGTGTTAAACTTTGATGGGCTGATCAAGTCCTTCAAAAAGACAATGTCTCTGTCAATCTCTCTTGCTGCCACAAGAAGTCTTGCAAGTTCTCTCATCTTGTTTCTGATGTCTGACCACTGTCTCACATTTTCACCATTTTTGGCAAACATTCTGCCTCCCAGTGAAAGAATCAGGGTGCCAGATTTCACTACTTGGGTTATTGTGTCGTATGTCATCTGTTCAAGGACTTCTTTAAATCCACTGGAAACTGAAGCATCCATGGGCAACATCAGGGAGCAGGATGTCTGGAGTCTTCTGTTCATTAGACCATCCTCTTTCACTTGTAGTTTGCACAGCTTTAGATGTCTCCAGAGACATACGTCTATGAAACATCACACCATGGACGTAATATGTCCCAACTTTGGGGCCTTTTCTACAGCCGCCCCCAAATGTATGTCATACATTCGCTCATCACTAAAGGCCATAAAGTCTGGATGAGATGAGATCGTAGGAGGGGATTTATCCTCATCATCTCCAGACAGAAGGGCAGGGAGGACATAGGTGGCTGCATGTGCATGTGCACCTCACACTATGGCGAAGTTTAACCCGCTGGAAAACTTCAACTGCGAGCGGCCTGACGACTGCCCGTGTGGAGACAGATTCTCTCGGACCAGGCTCGCAGCTAAGCTAAGTAATGAAGACGGCGAAGTCCAGGTTAGCACAATAATATACGCCATGGGCTACGAAGCTGAGAATATTTTCAAATCTTTCACCTTTGTCAACGATGAGAGGGACGATGACTACGACACAGTTCTCGCTAAATTCGATGCATATTTTGTACCGAAGAAGAACACTATCCACGAGAGAGCGTGTTTCAGAGAGTACAGAAGCCGGGCGAGATGGCTGAGTCATTCATCAGAACTCTCTATGAACTGAAGGAGAACTGTGACTTTGGAGAGACAAAGAGCAAGCACATAAGAGACAGACTGGTCCTCGGCATCCGCAACAAAGAGCTGTCGAGGAAACTGCAGCTCACGTCAGACCTCACCTTGGAGACTGCGGTACAGATGGTTCGCCAAACGGAGGACGTCGCGCAGCAGATAAGTCAGCAGGAGCAACAGACTACTCTCAACGTGCAGGAGGTGTCACACCGGCGTCCAGCGAGGAGAGGTGGGCGACAGCACGCGAGGAAAAGAAAGGGCGGACCAGAACAAGCCCGCTCAGAGAACTCGAGGTGCCGCAGGTGTGGAAAAGAGAGACACAAAATCCCAGCAAAGTGCCCAGTAGTGGAGTGTAGAAAGTGCGGGAAAAAGGGCCACTGGGAGAGGAAATGCTTCTCCAAGTCAGTAAGAGAGGTTAGTGTCAGGTTGAAACACCTAAAACATTCGTAAAAACAAAGACTAGACAGAGAAAGAACGACAATCAGACTTTACTTGCAAGGAGAACAGAGTGTGCGCACTGCTTCACGCTCCAAACTGCTCTGCTGCACTCCCTGTTCTCCTATCTTTTATTTCCTTAGGGTGGTTACAGAAAGGTCATGGTGGTTAACTCTTGCACAACTTTATTTTTCTCAGCACATGCATCTGCTAATATTGTCTTCCTCTTTCAAAGTAAGACATAGTCAAGGTTTCTCTTATCTGGTTATGAAGCAGCTGCACAGGGGGTTCGTGGCCTCGCTATAGTAGCAAGTGTGTGATTTCTCTATGCAGACAAGAAGCTGACTCAGCAACAGTTACTCTTTGCAAAACATTCGATAAGCGAGTGATAATATATACAGTGATTCCAACAGTTAGTTACTGTGAAGATGGGGAGGAAAGTTTTTATCGTGGGGCAGTGAGTAAAGTAAATCAGGGCAGTGCTGAGTTCAGAATTGATACAGCAGCAGATGTTACTGGAATGAACCTAAATACATTCAGGATGCTCAAGCCAAAACAAAAACTAGTCCGTAGTAGTGGACCCTTAGACAGCCCCGGAAGCACATTAAACATTGTGGGATAGTTCACAGCAAGTACCCTGCATAAACAGAAAAGGTATATCAGCATATATGTAGCACAAGGGCATACAGTTAGCAACCTACTAGGTAGAGAGACGGCTGTAGAGATGGGGTTAGTGAAAAGAGTACAGCGGGTTAAACAAACAGAGCACCTGGGGATTCTTAAAACAGAACCAGTTAAGATCCACTTGATCACGTTCTAGTGGTGCCGGTAATGAAACCAACAGGTGCAGTGAGAATCTGTGTAGGGCTCGAAAAGCTAAATGAGAACATCAAAAGAGAGCGATATCAGCTGCCCACAACAGAAGAGACTCTGGCTAAGCTGTCAGGCTCTACAGTTTTCACATCTTTAGATGCAGCCTCAGGCTTTTGGCAGATCCTGCTGCATGAGGACAGCAGCACACTAACTACCTTCATCACACCCTTTGGGAGGTACTGTTTTAAGCGGTGAATTCACCCGCCAGCATGCAAATTCATCCGCATTTGGCGGGTGGCGGGTGCTAACTTCCATCCCTGATACACATACTGAGAGAAGAAATGTAAATATTTTCACTGCCTACAGCAATGTACAAGCTTCTTTTTGCACCATAACTGTAAAAGGCAGACGTTTTTGATTGTCCTAATTCCTTGAGTAAGTAATGCAAGTGAACAAATAATGGATATAATAACATATCATAATGGACATGTTCTCTTCAAGTACACATGGTATCTAAATGTGAGTTAAGACATATAACTTCACAAACTGTGCTGTCATTCTGTAGCTAAAGCCCTGCTGAAACTGAGTGTGTGATGGAAATGTTGTACTTTAAACAGAGATGTGAACTGAAGTCTTACACAGGAATGTTCAATGTAGCTGTTTAACATGACCTATAAATTGTGACCTTGTTTTAGGCTGTTTTATTACCTGTGTCTGGTATTGAGTGACCACTGGATCTTATCACTTACTTCTCTGTGAAGTATTCCTTTAAGTGCAGGTCATAAATTAGGAACTATTGTAGTGAAAAACACACCCACAGAGAGGGATAAATACCATGCTTTTCTCTTCACATATGGAGTCTTCACTTTGTAACAGACCTGCGTGTTGCTCTGTGAATGCTCCTCTTGTACAAGATTAAAACCTTGTTTGAACCTTGAGCTGATTCTGATCTCCTTCCTCCAGTTCTATATTATTGCAGAATTATTTTAACAGGGTGTTTTGCCAACGATAGACCATTCACAGTGAAACTCTGCCAAACACTGGATGGGCTAACAAATTGTAACTGTGTTAATCTGAAAACATTAAATGCTGCAATTAACTATCCAGTATAAGGCAGTGTAATGAAGTTTAATGAACCTGGGCTTTGAAGGAATAAGAGATGGGACTGACAAATGATCTTATTAACAGATGGTCATGTTAAGAGAGGAGGAGCAATAGAGAACAAATCAAAAAATGAGCAATATCTGATTTCCTTATACTTTTCTCTTCTATCAGCAGGACGCAGAGTGTGGGGTGAAAACTGAGGCGGGGCTTCCATTGTGGCACCTGTAATCTAGTTGTCCACCCCGTGTGCCCCCCAGTGGTCACTGACTCAGGGTATTGTCAATCATTGCACTAAAGCTATTTACCGACGCTGCATGCTAAAACGGAAGCAAAGCCGAAACCTTGTGTGACTAGACTGTGTTAAGAACTCATGAATGTGTTTATTTTGGAAAAAGACCAAGGAGGTGGCTCCTTGGCTGCACTAATGAACTTGTGTAACTTCACCAGTCACAGGCTTTTTTGCAACGTGATGCTCCTAGGTGCACAGAGGGAAGGTAAGAACAGAACTCTATAGGTTCTTTATGTTTTGCCAACTTCTGTTCCATTTGGGTCTAATTTGGTTCAATTTGCATGGGAAACTGTTCTTGTGTGTTTCACTTTAGTTAGCTCTCCATCTGGATAATGTAAACATCTCTCACCATTTCAGTAATGTTAGCAATTAGCATCCGTTGTATGTATCATATCACTGTTGCCACTGTGATGTTGGTACAGGAGATGACAGAGTCAAGTTCAATCCTTAATTAACCTGGTGAGTCCACCTTGAGGCGGGACTTCCAGCGTCTACAGCAGGAGAACAAAGAGTGCTCGGAAGCTCACAGAGGCCTGTTGAACCCCAAGGCAAGATTCCTCAGAAGACAGTGTCAATTGCCACAGCTCTCAGCACCAACCTGTCCTCAGGCATAAGGCATCCAGTAAGAGCCAGCAATCCAAGTCTCAGCCGCAATGATCGCTGGGAGAGAGGAGACAGTATGAGCATCACCCAGACTGGCTCTCTAGAGAGGCATCGCATCATCAGTTCCTCCAAAATGGATTCATCTATTCTATCCCATGATAGCTGTCATAAGCCAGGGCAGTCTCGCACATCTTCACACCCTGCTGACCATGGCCTATTTGCCAAAGAGCGTGCTGAGGAGCAGCCAAGGCCCCCAGTCAAGGCAAATGATTACTCCTCCTCTTCAGAGAGCAGCGAGAGCAGTGAGGAGAGCAAGAGTGGCGAGGGAGCAGAGGAAGAAGAAAGCCCCACAGATGGCCACAAGGATGCAGACACTGACTCGGACACACCATGGTGGTTCATGAAGATGAATTCGAAGGGGGAGAGGCAGAACAAGGTGGAGGCTATGGGGATCAGACCATGCTGGTGCAGAGGACCCCAGAGAAGAGGAGCCATAATGGGTACACTAATTTGCCAGATGTGGTTCAGCCCTCCCACTCCCCCACTGATTCAGCCACTCAGTCCTCCCCTGAGAAGGACTCTGTCTATGATAATCAGTCCAGAGGTTTCGTTAAAGCATCTGAAAGTCTTCCTTCACCATCTTTGTGGATCTGGGCATGTACCAGTCACCAGGAAGCACAGGGGATAACATGTCCATCACTGGCTCCAAGTTTGAACAGCTGAAGATGGAGGTGAGAAAAAGATCCATGGTGAATATCAATCCCACCAACACACGCCCTCCCAATGATAGACCTGAGATCTGTAAGTACAAGAAGAGGTTCAACTCTGAGATCCTGTGTGCTACGCTCTGGGGTGTGAACCTGTTGGTGGGCACAGAGAACAGTTTGAAGCTGCTGGACCGCAGTGGTCAGGGCAAGGTTTACCCCCTCATTGACTCTCTATGGTTCCAACAGATGGACGTCCTAGAGGCCCTCAACCTGCTCATCACCATATCAGGCAAGAAAAACAAAGTGCATGTCTACTACCTGGCCTGGCTGAGGAGTAAGATCCTCCACAATGTCCCCAAGGTGGAGAAAAGGCAAGGCTGGACCACTGTTGGGGAGATGGAGGCTGTGTGTACTACAAAGTTGTGAAATATGAGAGGATAACGTTCCTAGTGATTGCTTTGAAGAATGCAGTGGAGGTGTGCGCTTGGGCGCCTAAGCCTTATCACAAATTCATGACCTTCAAGTTTTTGCAGAACTGCCACACAGGTCTGTGCTTGTTTGACCTGGCAGTGGAGGAGGGTCGAGGTTAAAGGTCATCTACGGCTCTTGTGCTGGCTTCCATGCCATCGATGTGGACTCTGGAAACAACTATGACATTTATATCACCGTTCATATCCAGAGCCATGTGACACCGCACACAATTGTGTTCCTGCACAGCTCAGATGGCATGGAGATGCTGCTGTGCTACAAGGACGAGGGCGTCTATGTCAATACCTACGGACTTATCATCAAGGATGTGGTCCTACAGTGGGGTGAGATGCCCACATCTGTCGCTCATGTCTGCTCAAATTAGATCATGGGATGGGGCGAAAAGGCCATTGAGATCCGTTCTGTAGAGACCGACCACCTGGATGGTGTCTTCATGCACAAAAGAGCTCAGAGGCTGAAGTTCCTTTGTGAGAGAAATGACAAGGTGTTCTTTGCCTCAGTTCAGTCCGGAGGCAGCAGCCAGGTGTACTTCATGACCTTCATGAACTAGTGAAGCAACAGCTGCTCTGGTCAGTGTGTGGAACCCTGCACGGTTTGGAGAACAAAGTGCATCTGAAATTCTAACAAAAAGCATGCACACAAATGTGAACAGCTCTTATCTTTCTCTCCAGCTCCCCCCTTACTCACACAAACACTCATAGACAAACAGACACATACACAAACAATGTCTAGAGCCATTCCAGCCTGCACTCCTTAGAGATACAGTTTCTACTGAGGCCCCTCTGATAACATTCCCCCCTGAATCATCATGAAAAATCACTGATGAGCTTCACATGTTAATACTATCTCTTAATTTGTACTGTAAATATCCTTGTGGTGATTTACTTTACTTGGTGGACCTGTGTTCACTTGTGACTATTTAGTTCTTAATTGTGAAGTATGTTAAAAACATTCCGTGATGGTTCAACAGTAGGTTTTGAAGAAGGCATTATTTACCAATACTGTATGTTGAAATGAAGCTGTAAATAGGTAGCACCTTACACCTACAAGTGAATCATTTGCAGGCCTCTTATATAGCCTCCATTCAGCATGTTGCTGACGAGGACGTCAAGTAAGGAAATGCTGGAACGTCCATAGGCAGTGGCTTGCAAACCCCCTTATTGTTTTTTTGATCGGAGGTTAAAAGGAAGGATTTAGTGCAGAAAAACATTACAAAAGGATGCAGAAGTCAGGACAAAGTAGCTTGTTTAACTATTTTTTGTTATCTAGACAGTAACCTGTAGTCTTGCTTTTTGTCAACTTTTCCCAACGTGAATGGCAAATGATGTTGAAACTCTTAATCATGGCAAGTGAATGCTTAAAAAGTGTGTGTGACAAAGAGAGAGAGAGAGAGAGAAGTTAGGTTTATAATTATAGTTTATAATTATCGTTCTATGTTAATTCTACCTGTTTTATTAACATATCATCATCATATCATCATAAACTCATTCGCAGGATGCACCTCTAGGCAGCCTTTTGATTTTAATCATTTGTGATGGGCCTGTTTGTCTTGATTTATGTATGTCAAATTCTGTATAACGATGTCGGAAAATGACGAGACCTTTGTTGAGAGAGAGAGAGCACATCGGCTGCCAACACATCTGCTAGCAGCACATCTGTTTCCAGCACTAAGACTGTATCTGACTGTCCATCCACACTTGACACCCAGCAGAGGCTGGATAGTACAAACACTCCCACTGGCCCAGTTGAGTTTTTAATTTTGTTCTTTACATTTTTTTGTTGTTGTGTTTTGCTTTTTTGGAAATGTCATAATTTCCTTTGGACAAATTAAAAGTGATTGAGTTACATGCTATGAGGAAGTGTATGCCATATGATTGATCTTAATCTGTGAGAAGTTGAGATAATGGCAAACATGGTGTTTTACAGGAGGGCTAATGTTACGTTAGCTCTGTAAGGGAGCGGATGCTCTGTAACTTTGCAAGGGTACATCACAGAGGGTTACGGCCTTTGACATGATTCTGGTGTCAGAGTGTCAGAGCCAAAAGTTGTTATGCCAGAAAGTGTTCAGGAGCATTTTTCTTGCCATTTGGAGTTGATTGGGGTTCATTTTTTTAATCTATTTTTGTTGAAAGTGAAACTGTCAGGTCCAAAATCACGTAGTAGAGGATGAACCTTACGAACCTTACGTAACCTCCGTATGGTGTGCCTTTTTCCTGCGACGTAAGGGAGCAGAGTTACAGCCAATCGAATGAGTGCAAAATTTGTGCATTGGTAAATTTGACCAAGTGTCAGAAGCCAAATTCTTTATCCAGAAAGTGTTTCTAGTCATTTGGAGTGGATTTGGGGAAGAAATTTATATATTATTTAGGGGGGGAAATTCATCAAGTGCGCAAAAATAAAATGCCAGCAAACGCAACAAGTCACATTTTCATCATGAGGACAGCTCAGGTGTAACACCATGCAGCAACACAAACACAAACAACAATGGACGGAGGAGAGATATGCATGTTTTCTAGCTGGAAATATGGTCATTATTTTGAGTTTGTGTCAGCTGAAGATGAGAATATTAAGGGTCATTGTACACTCTGTGCTGGCGACAAAGTACTATCAAGCTTCAAAAACAAATCTGAAGTTGCAACATGACGGAATGTAACTAATTAAGTAACTTGTTATCTAACTTTCGTTACTTTTAAAAACAAGTAACTGAGTTACTTTTAAAAGAGTACTCAGTAATCAGATTACTTTTTCAAGGTAACTGGGGCACCATTGACTGTGACAACAGGAAAATGACCGACATAGGGCCGTTTTTTTTCGTATTCATGGTGTAGCCACTTTAAAAAACCCTCAACATTTCTATTTATTTCAAAATAAAAACCTTAATTGGAAAACAAAGTTATTTACAGTTTTTCAGTAGTGAGCTTGTGTGAATCTGATTTGCCCTCTACAGTGTGGTAGGGTGAGGGGGAGGGGACTCAACCTTGCCCCATATGGTTTGAGAGAAATGGATACATGGATTGTGCGTGTGTGTGTGTATGTGTGTGAGAGAGAAATATCACATTTGGTTAAAAATTAAAAACAATATAATCCACTGAGAAAACGTTTCTTTATGTGCAATTTATATTCCCCCAGTAGAATCTCCATATTTCAAGGAGGAGATTTTCTCCACCATAGAAGAAGCGATCAGTCATTTCCAGGCCCAGGCATCTGTGCTGATCACTGGAGATTTAAACGCCAGAAATGGCAAGGAGCTAGACTTTACTAGTACTGAGGGTGACAGTTACATCACTGGAACTAACCTTGACTTCCCTATCCTTCCCAACAGGAATAATTATGACAAAACACAAGCAGGAGTGGAAAACAAGTCTTACAGGTTTGCAGAGAGCTGGGTCTGTACATTGTCAATGGAAGGCTGCGAGGGGACTCCTTTAGACGGTATACGTATTGTTCAAACCTCGGCAGCAGCACTGTTGATTATGCTGTAACAGATTTAGACCAAACCTCTTTGAGAGCCTTCACAGTGAAAGAACAAACACCTCTATCAGATCACTCTCAGATCACTTTGTGTCTGAAAAGACCAGACACAGGTAACACATGTTCTCAGCCATGTAAACTGTACAAAATAAAGAAGCGATACAGATGGTACCAGGACGCAATGGTCAGTGAAGAAATCCAGTCTCTTCTAGACTCCTTCTTGGTCCAGAGCTACCCTCAGAATGCAGAAGGCATAGAGCTGTGTCTGGTAAACATTAACCACATATTTGATCATTTGGCCTCATTATCAAACTTAAAATGCAAAACAAAACAACAAAAGACAATGAACAGGGAGAGGGGGTTTGATTCAGACTGCAAAAACATTAAGAAGACATTAAGAAAAGTCTCAAATCTAAAACGCAGGAATCCAGACAGCCAGGAGCTCCGCTGTAGTTACTGTGAGACTCTAAAACAGTATAAAAACACACTGAGAACAAAAAAAGAACAATATCTACAAAACCAATTACAACTAACTGAAGCGTCTCTAGGGTCAAATCAATTCTGGGAAAATTGGAACTTCTTTACCAAGAAACAGTTCATCAAACAGCCCATTCAAAATGGAGATACATGGAAAAATCATTTTGAAGATCTCTATAGAAAACAACCAAGGAATCAAGCTCAAGAGCAGAATTCAGAAAAACTGAATGATCCTGAAAGAGTCATTAAAAATTATTAAACCCCACTGGATTACCGGATCACAGAATTAGAACTGAAGGACAAATTCAAGATTCTGCAGCCCAAAAAAGCATGCGGTCATTTCCCTGAAAGCTGGAGTGGAGAGCTGATCACACCCATCTTTAAGAATGGAGACAAATTCGATCCCAACAACTACAGAGGCATCTGTGTAAGTAGTAACCTGGGGAAGTTATTTGGCAGTATTCTAAATTCAAGAATTTTAGACTTCCTCACCGAGCACATTGTCTTAAGCAAAAGTCAGATTGGATTTCTTCCAAACTGTAGAACAGCTGACCACATTTTCACCCTACAGACACTAATTGATAAATGTGTAATTAAAAATAAAGAGACAATTCATGCATGCTTTGTTGATTTCCATAAAGCTTTTGATTCAGTCTGGCAAATAGAAATTACATTTTAAACTAATAGAAAGTGGTATGGGGGGAAGACTTTTGATGCAATTAAATGAATATATGAAAAAAACAAAAAGGCTGTCAAAATTAGAAATAAACACACAGACTTCTTCCTACAGGGTAGAGGGGTGAAGCAAGGCTGCAACCTCAGCCCCACCCTCTTCGACATTTATATTAATGAACTGGCACTGTTATTAGAACAATCACCAGCACACGGTCTCACTCTGCAAGACACAGAAATCCAGTGTCTGTTTTATGCAGATGACCTGGTCATACTGTCTCCTACTAAGGAAGATCTTCAGCAGAACCTGGACCTTCTCCCTCAGTCCTGTCAGAACTGGCCCCTGACGGTTAACATGAAGAAGACCAAAATTTAAAAAAAAGGG
>NW_023504074.1:0-36331 GCF_904848185.1 Acanthopagrus latus
ACCACAGATAAACTGGACCTGATACAGAACCACAGATAAACTGGTCCTCATCCATCTTTCTGCAGCAGCTTGCTGATACAACTGTTGTCACGTGTGATTTGATTTGTTTGCCTCAGTGTGTGTGGACCACCGCTGGACCCTCTGACTCCCCCTCTGACTCCCTCTGACTCCCCCCCCTGACTCCCTCTGACTCCCCTCTGAGTCCCTCTGACTCCCTCTCTGACTCCCTCTGACTCCCTCTGACTCCCCTCTGAGTCCCTCTGACTCCCTCTGACTCCCTCTCTGACTCCCCCTGACTCCCCTCTGACTCCCCCTGACTCCCCCTCTGACTCCCCCTGCCTCTGTCCACATTGGTCACCCTGACAGCCTCAGGAGACACCACACCAAAACCCGGATCTGCCCGAACGAGGCTTGCAATCAAAAATCAATTAATCCTAATCAGAGACGAGAGCCAAACGGCGCTGACAGACTTCAGCCGCTGTTTATTTTTGCTCAGAGTGGCAGAAATACTAGCGTGTGACAGCTCGGGATTAACGTCCCTGCAGACAGAGGAGGTGTCTCTGCTGATTTCCTCCTCTCGGAACGTCTCGCTTGTTGCTGCGCCAAAGTAAACCACAGATTCCTTCATGAAGCCAGTCAGTGTTTGAGCAGCAGCCAGCAGACAGCAGCCTGATTATAATCAAAAATGGCGTCAGGGAAAGAGAAAGTAAAAGAGCAGGACTGAAGTGAAGGTGTGAGCCGACTCACCTGAAGAAGGACTCATCACAGAGCAGAAATACTCTATTACAAGTAACACACATATAAATGTAAACTTAACTACAACAACAAAAGACTGAGCAGGAAAATGTACTCAAAGTACCAAAAAACTCACAAGTATATATTTCATGATTTTGTTCATCACTTTTCCTGCAGCAGGAAACTTTTGTCTTCTCAGTGATCAATAAAGTTTGATCTTAATCTGTAAAATCATTATTTATTTGTTGCTTACATTTTATATCGATAAATGACCCTATTTTTTTAAGAGAAGTTGATTTTTGTCTCTCCTTCACTTCACTTGTGTCGGCTGCTCATCTCTTTACATCGATATTTGACGAGTTGAGATGCAAAAATCTACTTTTCTTACAAAAACAAGCTTTAAAGTAACTAAAGTAAGTGGTAACTAAGGTTGTAGTGGAGTAAGAAGAGTATAACATTTACTAAAGTTGTACAGTACATGTATTTAGTTACTTTGCACCGCTGGATGTTTGTTTTTTCAGATTTAAATGGTGCATATTCACATTTAATGTGTTTAATCCGACTACAACACATTCAATCTGTGCTCAGGTTACATTCTGGTTTATAAAAACTATAAACACACTGCAGAAGATGCACAGAAAGAAGATATTAAGAAATAGTTAATTATGAGTCCTGCATTTGATATTTTACTGAACATGATTAACGTGTACAAATAAAATATACTCAAAGTGAAGCAAACTTGAAAACCTTCTTTTTTAAATTTTAGGGATTTTATCCTGCGTAAAAGTTTGTCGAAGAAAGTAGAGTTCAAGCAGAGGGAGAGAAACAAGTAAAGGCTGTTTATAGATAAAATAAATAAAGAAGAAAAGAAAGTGTTGGAGGAATTTTAAGGAGGTAGAAGAAGTGACGGTGTGATAGAAGTGATAAGTGATAACCGCTGCTGATATTTCCTTGTGATATGTGTGGATGAAAGGTGAAGATCGAGCAGTGACGTCTACATGCAGAGCGGCTGAGACGCCACCAGGTGGAGCTTCCTCTCCGTCAGACAGCAGCCTGAGAGTCGTGAAGCATCTTCACACACAATCACGTCTCATTCACACACAGCGTCACAGATGTTTCTCTCACCTGCATCTGTTCCTGGACCCGCCGCTCGCCGTCGCTCTGTGGAGGAAGAAGACATCGTCAGTCTCACGGGACTGAAGCTGAAATTAACAAGTAGGACGAATGTGATACTCAGCTGATAAAAACACAGCCATCACTCTCAAACCCTCCTCTCCCTCTGATCAAATATCATCCTGGCTTCTGTTTATGTGATGTGTCGTGTGGCTGAAACACTAAAATATCAGCAGCTGTATCAGGTAACGAGTACAGTTTTTATTAGAGCCAAAAATAAATGGACAGTAAGCGTGTCGGTGTTTTCATTACATCCTCTCTAATGTAAGAACAGCCATACAGGGACGTCCTCATCGGCTTTAACATGCACGTGTTTTCCATCTTCACGCTGGTGTGAAGCTCGTCTGCCTCAGCCAAAGATCCACTGACCCACATGTGGATATAAAAACAGTTTGATATGAACGTCAGTCAGCCTGTCTGGGGTTTGAGCCAGAGCACAAAGATAGAAGAGGAGGAGGAGGAGGACGGATTTAGCCTGCGCCTGGCTCACCTGACCGGGTCACAGATTCAAGTGAACGTTTGTTTGGGTTTCATTCTTCAGCAAAATGTTCTGACTTTAAGCTTCAGCTGAATGTGAAACGAGCTGCGTGTATGTACGTGAGTGTACGGGGGTAAAAACATACCTCAGCTTCTTTTCCTTTCTCCTGGAGAGACGAGAAGAGATTGTGAACTTTGACCTCGAGCTCCTCGACCCGGAGACCCAGTGAGTGTTTCTGCTGTGTCAGCTCCTCGATCACCCTGACGGAGAGAGAGAGAGAGAGAGAGAAAGAAAGAAAGAAAGAAAGAAAGAAGAAGCAGCACAGGTTAAAACCGTCGACGCTGAAGGTCACGGATGCAGCCTGGAGCCACAGCTGCTGTCAGACACAGTATGTAGGTCAGAGTCTTTGTTCCCGGCAGCAGCAGGATCAGTGCCAACAGTGACAGCAGAACACAACTGTATGCATGCAGCTAATTATTAATATAAAGATCAAGTCATCTCAAGTCTCATCTCTGTTAATCAATAAAATGTGTCGTCTATAAATTCTTTAACGTGAGGAAACAGTACAACAGATCAGGGAGGAGCTACGACACGACCATGAAGACTGAGTGGTTACACTCACCTGTCCTTGTCGCTCAGGTTCTGCTGGGTGAGCGCTCCACCTGAGCCTCCGCTCTCCTCCATCCTCTCCACCATCTCTCTCTCCAGAGCCAGGCAGCGCTGAGACTCCGAGTCCGCCAGCGAGGCCATCCGCTCGGCCTCGTCTCGTGCCAGCTCGGCCTCCTGAACACAGTGATCGAATCAGTGATGCTGCTGATCACCTCGTTAAAGGACGAGCTGAGTCTTACTTTGCTGACTACATGAACCTCTTGATCGTGACTTTACCTCCTGCAGCAGCTGAACTTTGGTCTCCAGGATTTCCTGCATGTGGCAGATCTCCTGCTGCCGATCCTCCAGGCGGCGCTGCAGCTCGGCTTCGCTCTGATTGGACAAGCTCTCTGCTGTTGACCTGTGTGGTGGTAGAGGATGAAGACAAGACGATGATGACCTCAAAATAGATGACTGACAATAAAAACGTGGGCTGATAGTCTTACCGCAAACATCCTCTCTTTGCTGCAGCCAAATAATGAGCCCAGCTCAAGGCTAATGTTGGCTTTAGCTCAAAGCTTCTGAATATACGCATGTATATATCTGTATGTATAGTTACATACAGTCATAACTATATTCCCACTGAGATTCACAATCTCTTTTACAAGGAAATCCTTTATAATCTTCCTTATGTAGCAAATAATCAAGTTGAAGGTGTCTCTGATCCTCACACACAAGGTGAAGGTGCAAAACTTTTAAAAGCAACATAGATGGTGTAGGTTGGAGGACTAACGTCCTGTCGTCCACATGAAACACAGCAGGCCACACCGCAGACAGGCACACCTCAAAACCCCATCAAACACACTCCTCATGAGTCTACAGGAGTTTTACAGGAGTTTTTTCCTGTCTTGATCTACGTATCTGTCAATCCGGAATGTGCAAAGCTGAACTGAACTAAATTTAGTCAACTGAAACTATGACAGATAAAAATGACTAAATCTAATACAGCTGCAAAAATGAACACTGGTTTTGAACACAAAAAATTTTATTTCAAAATGAAAAGCCTCCTTCAGCCAAAATAAATCTTATTTTGAAACCTTTCATACTAAATCCAGTGTAGGAGGGCTGCAGAGAGCCGAGTCAATAAATAATAAATGAATGCTTTTTAAAACCTGCTGACTTCGCAGGCAGATGGGTTCGTTTCATTGGCTTCTTCTCCTCGCAGACAACAACAACACTCATTATTAATTCACGTCCTGGTCACTGAGATCACGGTGTCGTTAGCAGGAGTCCGTCCCAGAGGACTCACAGACTCTGATAACGTCTCCGTCCTCCACTTAAAACTGATTCCTCTCATGTAGTTACACATCAGAGCAGGAAGCAGTTTGAGAACTAGATGATTTTGAGATGATCTGGAAACAAACAGGTGATAACAAAAGCAGGGAAACGTCTGGGAGTGAAGTTGGTCTGTCACTGCTCCACCTCTCAGCAGCTCCACCAGGCCAGAAGGTCACATTTCCTCCTCATATCTATCAGTGCAGCTCTGTTAATAGCTCCAACGATAAACTGAGTCCACAGAGTTTATTTATCAGACGGCAGCACAGAGAGAGGAAACAGCTCAGCACTGACCCAGAACACATCCACGCTGCTCAAACACTCTCAGCTCCGTTTGATTCATTCAGCTTTTTCTCACTAGAGTTGTAGAGACGAGCTGATGGTTATACAAACAGCAGCAGGCTGGGTTCACACTGATCTCTGCATAATAAACTACGATTCAGTTTGAAGCTAACGAGCTGTACATTAACTAGCTCAGAGCTACGTCACACATACTTCCTTGTTACTCTGACTGGCTGCAGGTCTTTCTAACTGCATCCAGAGCCGGTTGGTCTGCACCTGGTGATGACGTCTCTTGGAAAGTCACTGAACTGAGAGGTACCAGTCCAGTCTGCTTCTGTGAGCTGGTCTGGTAGAAGGAGGTACTTTACAGAACATGTTGTACAGATCTCACCGAAAATACTTCAATAAAAACAGCAAAGTCTGTCAGTGAGGTCTGAAATCTCAGAACATGGACAAATAAAACCAAGGTAACCTGCGTCATCAGTCCCTTTTGTGAGCTGAGTCTTTAATTAAGAGCTTGTTTGATGGTGAAACATGATTAGTGAACACATTCTTTGTTTTACACACTCAGTGTCGTCCTGCTGTGAATGAGAGAGTCTGCAGAGGACAGCTGCCTCACAGACAGGTGCTACAGCTCAGATAGTCTCCGACTCAGCAACGCAACAAACCACGAGACACCTCTGCCCTTTACTCCGCCTGCTCCAACCTCTCTCTCCACCCTCCACCCTCCAAAACAAACCCCTCCACCTCCTCACCAGCTACGTCCTGCGTCCCAGCACACACAGCCACTTCATCCTCTTCAAAAGCATTTCAGTGCTCGGCCCATACATGGCATTCCTCAGAGCTTAGTGTGTGTTGTGATAGCTAGGTGAGTCTGCAGGCTGGCGGGCTCGCGTGTGATGAGAGACCGGCGGGTCCCCCGAGGGCGCCCGGGGTCTGAAGCACCGAGGGGCTCATGGGAAATAACCACACCAGTGATGAAAAGAGTGTTTTTGTAGTTCTCTGTCTGGTTTCCCTGAAGGCATTTCATCAAATCTGTGCAGCTGAATGTTTGAAACCACTTCTGAATATTTGTCAAGATGTAATATACTACAGCTGAGTGATTTGTTGGACACGTCCAGAGGTTTTCTGATGCAGGCGGGACTCAGATACTCACAGAGCTTTGTCCAGAAGCTGTTGTTTCTCTCTCCAGCTCATTTTTCAGACTCTCCACTTCAACCTTCAACTCGATGTTCTGGAAGAGATTCATTAAAGAAAACGATAAGAAACCTGCAGTAAATCGCTGTTTAATGATTGTCTCAGTGGGACATTAGCCTGGATACTAACATAATGATTGAGTCCAAAATGTCCCAGAAACATTTAACAGACTCAGCAGAGGAAACTATTGTTTACTTTTAGTCTATTTAGTCATGCAAAATAAGCTAATTCATCTATTAGCATTAAAATCATCATTTTTCATATGGAGTTCTGTATTGCAGAGGGACACAAAATGAGCTTCAGCTGCACGTGCTGACCTGGACTTCAGGGATCTCTACACCACTATAAATAGCTGGTGGGGATATGAGCACCTGCTATATGTGTCTCCTCTGCAACCCTCCCCCCCTCCCCCGGTGTAATACCACTCTCCCCCAACCTCCTCCTCCTCCCATCCTCCCCCCTGCACCCAGCAACACCTCCACTTTTAACTTCTGGCTCTGAACGCAGCAACAAACCGGACTGAACTGGACCGACAGCTCCTCACGTGCAGATTTGTGGCTGCAGTGATTTATCTGCCCGCGCATCAGTGAGGAGTTACAGTTCAGAGCTCCTGCAGTGAGCTTCATGTTCAGCAGCAGGTCCGGTTACTGACATACTGACACACAATGCAGGTGATGGGCTTCTACTGTACGTGCAGCGCCGCTCACATGCAACATGTATACATGTTCCCAGTGTGCGTTCCTGGAAATAAACTGTGCACGCATGCATGCAAACAGCAGGCCTGAGGGCTGCGAGCACAACACAATGTAGGTCATCGGGTCTAGCAGCCGACAGAAAACAGGTCAGACGGATGCTGCAGACATGTGGGTCTCTTCAGATCCACCACGCTGCCCTTCATCCGACCTGACAGCCAACACATTTTATTTTTGTCCGTGCAGGTTTGATGTTTCCTCCTTCAGTAATGAGATGTTGTGTTTCTGTCTGCGAGAACTCAGTGAACACTGTCTGCAGTGAACCAGGTCGAGGATGCAGAGATGTCGGTTCGAGTCAACTGTGAGGGACTCACTCATTCTCATCATAATGTGAATAAACAACTTTTTTGACGTTGGGTCCCTGTGAGCGTCCTCTGGCTGTCCTGGGCCTGAAAACCTCCTGGATCCAGTGTACTTCTGAACAGCACCAACACTCCCCCACTGCTCCACGTCTGGAATGCTAGCTGCTAACTGAGCTAACAAGTTAACAGCAGCTACAGTTAGCAGCATTAACTGGTTACTGTGTGTTTTAACAGGTGGTAAATTCTTGCATATTGCTCCTTCAAAGGAACAGTCACTGTCTCCTCACCAGAAACACAAGATCACAAATTTACTTTGGAAGGAGGTTATTTACAACCTCACTCAGCTGAGCTTGTGCACCCACGATGTGTCTTAGCAGCTCCAGTGAAGATTTCAGGGTGTAAACAATCTTCTTCAATCAGTTTATGAACTCTGAGCTTTCAGAGACTGTGATCACAGCAGACGAGCTGTATGGAGCCATTTCATGTTTTTTTTTCTTGTTTTTTCT
Organism: Acanthopagrus latus; assembly: GCF_904848185.1. Lineage (NCBI taxonomy): Eukaryota > Metazoa > Chordata > Actinopteri > Spariformes > Sparidae > Acanthopagrus > Acanthopagrus latus. The sequence goes on from NW_023504074.1 coordinate 7,349, forward strand.
TTTCAAATCAAGTCTGCTTCAGTTGTTCAGCAGAATGCTGCAACTCAGTTTCACTGTGAAGCTCCAGAACTGTTCTGTGGTTTTGATAATGCTCCACTATTATCACATCATGTATTTGCTTATTTTGTATGATCATACTAAACCTGTACAATATAAAAAGAACAACATCAGCCTTTGAACTGCAGTATAAAGGAGCAGAACTGCAGTACTGTACTTGAGTGAATGTACTTAATTACTCTGCAGGACTGGCAGCTGCTCAGCTTCCTCTCTGAGTCTCAGTCATCCTCGCAGACAGAAAGTCCTGACTGACAGTTAGTATGAGCTGCTGCAGAGCAGCCTGAGACCTGCTGTCAGAACCAGTAAGTGTCAGGACACAAACCTGCAGCTCTGACTGCTCTGCACAGCAGAAAACCTCAGAAGTGCATCAAGTAAGACAGACACAGAGGATTTTTTTTTCATTTCATCATGCTACCCAGAGTTCACTCACCCTCCTGTGCACGTCATCACTGCTCTCCTCAAACTTCTGCTGGATCTTCTCCTCCAGGAAGTAGATCCTGAGCTTCAGGCTGAAGTTCTCCTTCTTCAGGTCGTTCAGGTGCTGCGAGATAGTGCGACAACCGCGGAAACCAGAGTTAGACATGATGACAGGTGGGTCTTTTGCAGGGGGCATCGCAGCCCCCCATTTAGAACAACATAATACGTGAAGAGACAGGGCTGATTCTGACTGAACAACCAAACTGTCCCGATGATTCTGAACACAGATCGGGTCTCTGCTGTGTACTGCTGTCTCAGAATCCAAACATGAAGTGGACGGAGCTCCTCTCCGTTTGGATTTGTTTCAGGAGAGTCTGGGATGGCACACAGGCAGGCAGGAGGGGATTATGGGAGGTGGGGAGGGGGATGTTTCCTTTTTTACCACGAGGAAGGTCATGCCAAGAATCTGAGACAGGAGAGAGTGTGTTGATAACAGCACAAGTGCAGAGCTGCTGTAGGAGCCTCAGTCAGACCGTGTGAATGTGAGTTTTACTACAGTTTACTGGCTGTTAATCAAGGATGGTTGACTGGATGTTGAGACCGACTGTACCTCGTCAGAGAACTACCTGTTTGTATGTCAGTCTGAAGAATCTCCACTCATCACACGACAGCAGAAGGATGACGATGTGTGTTTTCTTTGCTGCATTCCCTCGTGGGAAGAGACTGGTTTGGTTCTGTAAACACAGCTGTTTGCGTCCCGTCTCACACCAACAGTCTCGACCGAGAGCATAATTTTCCTCCAAACTTAACCGAGTCATTTTAGCTGCCTAAACTTTACCAAACCGTAAAACACAGAGATGACAGATCAGAGAACAGCTCCACTGAAGTCCCAGTCTGAAGGGTGTAAGAGAGACGTGAGCGGCACATGATCTATTAATATGAAAAGACAGAGGACAACTGCTGAGCAGCAGAGCTGACGGACAGCTGCTGGAACACCGTGGATATAGACTGAAGGAAAACAGGAAAAGAAGAAGAAGGAGATTCCTAAAACACTCCTCCTTCACACCAAACCTCTCCACCTTCCTCTGACTTCACTGAAGATGATCAGGACAGAGCGACACAAGAACTCTGACTGCCTGAAATAAAACATGTTGCTCTCTCGTTCAGTCCATGATGAGATGAGATTCAATAATCTTGACGGGAATGTTTGTGCCAGAGATTCCTCCTCATTCCTTTGTCTTACAGTTCATTGTTTTCACAGCATTTCAAAGACTGGATTTCGTTATGAGGATGATCCAAAAAAAAGCATAATTAAAATAAAGTCTTTGGAAAGCTGATAAACAATGTTTTATGTGACCTAGACGTCTAAAAAATGTTGCTGTTTTGACATCTTTTCATCCTGCAAATGAACAAAATAAAGTCAGATGTAAACGAGTTAAGGAAACATAAGATCCTTGATGTCGCACTACAAACCGTTCACTCAGTGAGGAGCCGTCCTGATGACAGCAGAGTTATCGTCCTCCTGCTCCACAGATATTAAAGTCAGATATAAACAATAACCTCCCAGTTATGATCCTTGTTTGTAAACATGTCCTGACACAGATCCGTCTCCGACCACCGGGCGGCGCTGCAGCTCCACCCGAGCTCTCGGAGTCTCGGCTGTGTCTGCAGCTCTCAGAAGCGCGGCGGCGATCCCAAGGCTATTAAAAGAAGCTGTTGCCCTGCGGCTGTCACTGAGAATGCTGCCGCTGATCACACATAGCAGGCCTGGCCAACGTGCAGGCGCTCAGTCTGAGATCCACTGGCCTGCAGATTACAGCTACACGCAGCATATGGCTGAATGCAGGACACTATGTATTCAATTCTGTGCACGCATGCACATGAGAGCTGCTCAGATAGAAGAGAAAAACTCACATGCACATAGCTTCATCATGAGGCACTTTCATTTGTAAAAATGCTGCACAAACACACTGAAAGTCTGAAGACTTCTGGCTACGATAAGACCTCAACGGTCCTCTAAATCTCAACGGGCCCCGACAGCTAATGTGTGTTTTCTCTCTTTATAGTATATTCAACACTAATTAGTTGAGTAATGATGAAGAGCCAGCAGGATTATGACTGCAGATGTTTCTCGTATAGCTGCACATACGTCAAAGATAGCTGTCACTTTCCTCCTTTTTATTTAGCGTAATCTCATTTTTAGTATTTTCTGGAGATCTTAAATAGACAAATGATGACGTAGAGAACAAACAAAAGAAGTAAAAAGTCCAGATTTACGATCTATGTAACATCTGCTAGATGAAGGCTTCGAGGTAAATACAGTAAAACCAGAGGAGTTATCTCTGGATGGGTTTTAACATCGAACAGTGTGAAAAGATTCATCTTTAAAAACAATTTAACATTCTGTTTTAGTTTGAACTTCAAACATTTAGAAGTATTTTTCTGAACCCAAAGAACTGCTGCTGCTGTGACAACACTTCAGATTATGACCAAGATCAGTTTAAATTTTAATAAGTCAGTTTATAAAACTGTCCAGTTTTAAAAAGGGGATTTTGGTCTTTTATTACATATTTTGGCCAACAACAAGAGAAGCTGTCAGAAAACGACTAGAAACTCTCAATTGCAACTTATTATGATTTATAATCTTTTAATGACTTTTACTTCATTGACTTATTGTTTAATATTAGTCAGAAATGTCCGAAAATCATGAAAAATACATCCATCAGAATTTCCTGGAACTCGAGAACCTTCAAACGTCTTGTTCAGTCCAACCAACAGATTCAAACCAGCTTTAGAAAATACAAGAACAGGAGACTGAGAAGCTGTTTGATAAATTGTTTTCACTGGATTATATTTTGTACTCAGGTTTGATCAGATTATCAGGACTCATCTAACGTATTGATTCTGCCTCAGCACTGCACCAACACTGACATGACCTGTGCACTTGTAGATAAACTGTGCAGCTTTTAAATACACAGTGTGTTAAAACAATGTGGATAAATATGCGACCTCGACTGCAGCGTTCGGCCGTCCACATACTTTTGGCCGAGTCGACTTCTAACCTCCAGAACACTTACAGAGTCTTCAGGACCGCCTGAGGGAGCAGCACTGGCCAACTACCGAACACATTAGCGAGGGCTATTTGTCAATAAGCAATTATCGAGCGGAGAGAATGAAGCAGGAATATATTGCTGATGACAACATTTTATAACCGTCTCAATCTGACGGAGTTAGAAAACACAGAAACCACAACAATCCTCCCAGAACTCAAACCAGATGAGATTTCTGGGTTGTCATCTGCTGTGGGATTCGTGCTGTAAGAGCCGATCGGTGATTGGACCGGACACACCACACACACACGCACAACACACACTACAACTGATCATTTGTTTGGCCTCTACAATCGAGGGGAGTTAGTCACAAGTGCGCTGAAGACTGAAAACCAACTCTGGAGTCGAGGAGTTGGAGCGGAGAGACGCTGACCGCAGCAGCTCATCCAGAGGTCACGCAGAAGAAGGCGGCATGAATTTATTACAACACGGCGTGCCCGTAGAAATGAAATCATCCTAATTCTGCAGGACTTTTCCAGCATCAGAGCATAATCCAATACTACAGAAGGAAAAAAAAAAGAGGCGCATGAGAACATTGTTTCCAGGCTCACTATGCTTCAAACCTTTCTACCCACCGCGGCGCTGTTATTTGGGAACAAACTCGAAGCCCCGTTATTAGAATCAGAAGGGATTAATGACCTGAAAATATGTGGGTGCAGGGGACGATCCACGTCAGATGTTTTCGCGCTCTCTACCTCCGTTCCCGTCGCATGACAGCTGTTTTGTTGCCATGGCAGCACGGCAGGAGGCGGCCACTAACAGTTAGCCAAGAAAAGCTCCTCCCACCGCTACATGTTCGTGCTGAGGAGAAGTTTAAAAACCACCTCTGCAGGAACAGCAGCGTAATTGGGAGTTTGCATGTGAGTATGTACGTGTGTGTGTGTGTGTGTGTGTGTGTGTGTGTGTGTGTGTGTGTGTGTGTGTGTGTGTGTGTGTGTGTGTTTTGGGATTTTCAGAGCGCGGGGAGTTTTCCCCCTTTACCGGTAACAGAAGCTCCTTGATGCCAGCTAGCTCGACATTTTCCAGCCCTCCCCTCTCCCGCGGTGCCAAACCTCTAATGCAGTCTGCAGGGGAACGTCTGAGTGTGTTTATTGTGCTGCCACGGTCCTCGGTAGACACGGTGGTTAAAAATTATCATTTGTAAACCTAATTAAAGCGTCAAGAGAGCCACTAAAAATATCCCCCGGAGGTAATTAAAGTCCTGGACAGAGAGGACGGCGACACACTGAGTGGATGCTGCAGCGAAGTTTTATACATTAAACGTCAAGTCAGGTCAGTTTACTTTACTGTCAGCACAGTAATTCAGAAACTTGGAAAGTACCTGTACTCTGAATTATTTAACGAGGGTGAGATGTGTTGCTGCCATCGTGACAAATCTTGTGCTCAGTGAACTTTAGCTCTAAGGAACATAATAATCCAGCACACCATCCGTTATTATTCTCACCGTAATGATACAATATGTAGGATTTGCATCTAGTTGAATTGCGTTAAAACAATCCCTCGTCCGTCACGTCAGGTGGATTTCCATCATCAGCGGCAACTGTGTTAAAGTTACGTTCACCACCAGCGAAGTGAGTTTGACTGCAGGACGGTTTGTGTACTTTACTGTGCGTTAGCGAGATAAGACAGCGAGCAACGTTAGCATCGAGTGTGTGTCTCTGACTGGACTCTGGTTCTCCATCTTCTCTCTGTGGCGTTACGTATAACACCGGACAGCGGAGGTCGCCTCCATCACTGCTGCAGTCAGGTTGATCAACAGGAGTGAAGATAAATCCACTTTTTTAATCCCAGAAGGTAAGTAACGATCTCTGAGCTCATCTCCTGTCAGTTAACAGCTCCGGATCAGAGCAGAATCTGATGAGACTCCAGGTGTTTATTCCTCCAGAAGGTCTGGATCTGGACCAGACTCTCTCCTCCAAAACTGTGAGCATCTCAACACCTGATGACCAAGTTAAAGTTTCACACCGGACTCTTTGATATTAGACTGAGTCGTCAGATAAAAGGAGCGTTGTAAACTTCACCACAGCTCAGATCGGTTTCTTTAATACTTTTGAAAGAAGGTTTAATGAGTCAGACAGCTGGCTACTGCAGACTGCAGAGGTCACACCGCTGTTATTAGTAAGTATGGCACACAGACTGCGAGCCGTATTAATTCTGACCACACACACTGGATCCATATAATTTGGGTTCAGTGCAAATGTTCATAATAAAATTACGCTCGATGCCAAAGTCCCCGCTGCAGATTATGTTTCACTTCACCCCTTAAAAATATCTTAACGAGGGGGGAGGAGGCCACGTGCTGCTGTTCTCACTCTGTTAACAAAAACTGAGCTGAAAGCATCAAGAAACTTTTAACAAGTGTGTAAAATAACCCAATTTATTTTGTTTTTTCTTTCTGAGATGGAACTAGATTTATTTCCATTTCTGTTTTCCAGTGAATAGTCGTTCCTGCTCGCACCACGCGGCCTCGTAACGATGTACAAAACAGTCGGGCCGACGTTCAGAGAAAACACGGCCCCCAGATTTATTTATTAGGGAAATTTATCAAGCAGAAATTTAAAAGGCTGGCTGCTGAACCCGACCGAAATACAAAGTGATGTAATGAAGTACAGAACCAGTCTGGAGTGTCAGCAGAAGAAGCAGCCGAGACCGAATATCAGAAAATGTTTAATGCAAAGTTATCTGCATAAAAGAACAAAGTGAAGCTCTGAATCCAAATCAATCAGTGACTTCACCCTGCTGGAGGAAACTGTCTGGCTTTCCAGTGTGCATTAATGAATATCACTGAAAAGTGGCAACTTGGGGTTCATCGTCTTGCTCAAGGACACTTCAACATGCAGCTAGGAGGAGCCGGGATTCAAGCCAGCGACCTTCCTATTACTACTCTACCTCCTGAGCTACAGCACCCAATTTAAACAAAGTAACACAGTATAAATTGTGTTCAGTTTAGTCATGAAAATAAAGAGAGTTTGTTTATTTAGGCAGAAGAAAATCAGCCAATGAAGATCTTTCTACAGACTGCTCCTTTAACATCTCTACAGTATGTGTGATATCACAACCAGATTACACGTTTGTGAGCTGACTGTCGTGTTACGAGGAGAAGTTTGTGGTGACAGAACCAGATATTTGCTGTAATCCAACTCTGTCGAAGCCCCGAGATCACAAACTGATCTGAGGAGACGATATTCACAGCCTGGACGTGCAGCCGACTTCAGACGGGCTGCGGCTGTTTTACATTCAGTCACAAAATGTTTTGTCTTTCCATCAGCATGTGGGTGAAGAGACGGTGACTGAACTTTCACTTTTGAGTGAACTGTTCCTTTAAGTCTACTGGTAATGTTATGATGAAGCAAGTCTGAAGAAAGAAATCAGTCAAGAATCAAGTTGAAACTTCTCACTGACAATAAGTCTGATGGGAACAAAGTAAAGACAGCAGATCTCTGTGTCAACGCAGACAGAAGACGGTTCTGTAGATTTGATCCTCTCACTTTCTCTCACTCTTTGGTTTTAATGAAATCACTCCCAGATGTGGCGGCAGCAGCTGTGCATGTGTGAGGGTTGGTGTGTTTTGTGCGGGAGGTGGCAGCGGAGGGCAGATCGGTGCAGAGTCTTTCGCTCCGTGCCAGCCTCCCATCAGGGATTGTTGGGATGGAGCTGCACCGATGGAGTCGAAGGTTTCACTCTTTTCCAGCGAGGAAAAGATCAGACAAAATAAACAAAAAAACACCCGACTGTGTGACGCGTTAGCTTCCAACGAATCGACACGTTGAGTTCAGCAGCATCTACACACACTGAGGTTTATTTTCCGACCGTCTGAGGTGGTTTTGTTGGTGTACAAGCGAAGCGTACGTCCGTAGTGTGCAGAGAAACGACTGAACTAAAAGACGAGGTCACGACGAGGTGTGTTGCGTGCAGTCTGCGGCCGTCACGCTGCTGAGCAGACTCCTGGCTGATCTCTGTGTTTAGCTGCAGCGCCTCTCTGCGTTTCCATGACTATTTACTGTGAACGCCATTGTTTTGCTTTAATGATGCCAAGAGCACAAGAGGCATGAAGCAAAACAGGATCTGAAGCTCTTTAACAGCAGAGCGCAGGAACACGCTGACTCCAGACGCTCTCAGGACCGACTGTCGGCTGCAGATTATTCACCTCTTCTCTGCAGCACAGACGACGAGCCAACTCAACTTTATAACACAGGATCAAACGCGCTGCTCATTTGTATGAAACCGAAGCCTGCCGGCAAATCATCTCGGCTGACACGCAGTTCTGAATGAAATCACATTAAAGGCTGTTGGGGAGGAAGCAGCGGACATAACTAACCAGAAAACCTCGTTAGAGTTCCTCGAGGCTGCGGCAGAAATCACAGAGAGGCTTTGAGCTCCGCGTACACTCGAGTCTTCATCACCGCCAAATGTTTCTGTTCTCGCCATGTGACCCGAGGAAGCCAGAACACTTCCAACAACTTCCTGTACTGCTGAACCTGATTGTACCTGCTGGTCCTCTGCTGTTCAGTTCTCCCTTTCTGTTCCCCCGTTCTTTACTTTTCCACTTCATTCCTCCACCAGTCGCCATCATCGCCCATCCGTCCTCTATCCCTGTTACTGATACCGAGCGTGATCACATCCGTCCCACAGTGTCTGCTTCACTACAAAACATCTTTAAACCTTTGGCTGTGAACTGTTGTGACATTGTTCTTGCAATCATTGTGTTTATTCACAGGCTTCCACACTGTTGGGAAACGTTTTTGACTCCAGTGATCGTTTGGTTCTTTCTTTATAAACACCTTTGAATTCATCGCTCTGACATTCTTCTTGGTTTTGGATCATGACTTTTGCCCTAAGAAATGTAAATATCTACTCATCTCCTACAAATCTTTTTTCTTTGGTATCTTTTCAATCCTTCAGTATCAAAGTTACTGTATTTTTTATTACTGCATCTGTCTAACACTACACTCAGGAGATGCTTCGCTGTTTCATTGTTTTGCAGAGTGACAATAAAGATTCAGTCTTCAAAAATCAGTAGTGACTAACGTGTCCATCCACCGACGTCATCTCAGAAGCTAGAAGCAGTTAAAGCTTCTACAAGAATCACAACAACATGCGGATTTAAGAGTTTTAAGTTTGACAACAAAGCTCACATGTGCATCAATCTTATCCACGCTCACTGTTTGTATTCCCAAGACAATTCTGTTCTTTATTCCGCCTCAAAAGCTTTAAAAAAACGGTGATATGGCAGAAAGTTGGGAGCTGGGTTCACTGTTATTTTCAAGCGATCACCGTCACCTTTGTGAACTTCTCAGTTTTCAGAAGTCATTACTCCATCGCCGACTCTGAAATCAAGAATCAAACAGAAATAAGAAAAGTAATAAAAAGGACGCGGCGGTGGTTTGGACGTGTTCGGCCTGCAGAGGAAACCACAGTTTTCTATTCTGGACTCGAACAGTCACGGGCTGAAAGGTTGCAGCTACCGAGTGTGTGTGGATGTGAAAGTCTATTTCAGATTGAACCACAGCTGATGTCATGAAGTTTGTAGCAGCAGGGAGTCGTAAATACAGATTCTGATTCAGGGCAGGCCGGGTCATCCATCCTGCCTGACTGAAAGGCCTCCTGGGCAAAATCGACGAGGCCCCCGTCCATCACTACACAGAACCAGTTTTACATCACGCAGAGCAGCTTCACTGTTATACGCTCTCTGTCAGGTGGAACACAAGCTGGACAGGTTCAGTTTTACTGGACTTTAAAAGGCTGGAGCTGTCTCCAGGTCTGGATCAGGATCAGATGTCCCGGAGCCACTTCCCCCCCTCCTGACCCGGCCTGTCTGATACCTGACCAGCGGAAGTGAGGCGGGCTGTGACGGATGGCCCAGAGCTGGAGCTCGGGTTGATGATGCAGCGTGATACTCCAGAGAGGGAGGGAGGAGAGAGGAGGAGAGAGGAGGAGAGAGGGGGGGGAGAGGAGGAGAGAGGAGGAGAGAGGGGGAGAGAGGAGGAGAGAGGAGGAGAGAGGGGGAGAGAGGAGGAGAGAGGAGGAGAGAGGGGAGAGAGGAGGAGAGAGGAGGAGAGAGGAGGAGAGAGGAGAGGAGAGAGAGGAGGAGGATGAGGAGAGAGGAGAGAGGAGGAGAGAGGAGGAGGAGAGAGGAGAGAGAGAGAGGAGAGAGGAGGAGAGAGGAGGAGAGAGGGGAGGCCCGGGGCCGTCGCTCAGGCAGCTCCTGGAGGCTTAAAACAGCTGCTGAGAGCCGGACCCGACCCTGCCAGAGAGGAAAACTTGTCGACGGGTCCGGTGTCGGCTGTGTGTCAGCGTCCAGGATAACAGAATAAAGACTTCCAGAGACATTGTGTGTCTGTATGTGCATATTTCTGTATGTGTGTGTGTATAAACACTCCTGTGCCCTGCAGACACGCTGACCTCTCACCTCTGAATGTATATCTGAGTATTAATTACGCCGCGTTTCACCGGAGCGAAAGTAAAATACCTGAAATCGGAGCCAACAAACAGCCTTCTTTTGTTATTCTGGACGCACATCTGACACCCAACACTTTTTACAGCGCTGCCTCCATCCCTCCGTCATCCCTCCATCCCTCTTCTCTCAGAGGTGTGAGCGCTGCGAGCCAGCCAGACAGGAAATGACCTCATCGAAGGGGCCGAGGGGGAATCGACAAAGAGATAAAAGCCGAGAGAGAGGAAGAAGGGCGAGAGGGTTAATGTGGAAGTCCGAGCTCCAATTATCGATTCAGAAGCCAGCCCATGGATTTAATCAATTATGAAACTGTGTGAACAGATTATTACCACCAGTCGAGCACTCGTCGGGTGGTCGGTGGTTCAAATCCCCCCCAGCTGCATGTGGAAGCGTCTTTGGATCAGATACTGAACCCAGAATTGCGCCTGATGACTGCAGAAATATGGCGGCACGCTTTGGAGCACTAAAGGAAAACGGACTCTAAGTACAGTTTGTGTTCTGATTTGAAGGAATTGAAGACAGAGCTGCATCACAGAACAAAGAGGATGACATCATGACGTCTTGACGACCACATCGTCCATCAGGACGTCGTCTGATTGAGTCTCTCCTCCTCCTCCTCCTCCTCCTCCTCCTCCTCTCTCTCTGAGGGAGTCATACAGTCCGTCAGCTGTCAGACAGGAGGAGTCATGAAGGAGGATTCAATGTGAGAGTGAAAGAAAATAAAGAGAGGAGGAGACAGAATCCACCACATGGCCAAAAGTATGTGGACACTGTGTTTTACTGTCGGATCCCTCATTTTTTCTTTCACGTGACAGTTTGACATTTGCTCATCATTTGTTGAACGGTTGGAAACCTGACTTGTGAGAAAACTCTGTGTGTCGTAAATCAAAGGATTGCCTCATATTTCCCTCTTTGATCCGGAGTGACAGAACCGCACGAACGCCCAGATGTAATAACGAGGTTCTGGCTTTTCAGCTCGAAACACGCCGACGCTCCTCCACGTCTACCCTGCCATCCTCTCCTGTCTTCTGTCTTTATCCTGCAGACACACGTCACCATGAAACGATTCAAACACAAGCCGCCCACACACACACACACACACACACACACACACACACAGACCTCTTTACATCACAGCCTGGATTTGTCACCCACAGAGGCGACCATTTTCTTTCTGTCTCTGCTTCTTTTTCGTCTTCGGTTGGATCAGTGGCCTCTTAACTGGTGCAACATTTAAAGCCTCAGCACACAGTCTGAACAGAGTTTATGGTTTGTTCATATGATAAAGATTTTATAGTTTTAAACACTTTTCATTTACTACTCCAAAAGCAGAAACATGTACAACACACTTTACAGGATATCACCAGTAACGTCCAAGGTCGACTTGTGCACCAAACGTGGCTTATCACGTCAAAATCAAATGCTTATTAGTCAACTTTCACATCAGGATGTCAGCGGTGTTATAACATAACAGTCATAACAGTCACACTACTGTATATTTTAACTATTATTTTGGCTATTTTTTCAATGGAAGTCAGACCGTCTCCATAGGTGCTTGTGGCGATCAAACAGGTGACCAGAACCGTGACTTTTTCCTCACACTCACTTAGTGGTTTTGTGTCCCTGTACCAAAGCAGAGCAGATGCACAGAGATGTGACATAAAGAAATGTCAAAATGTCAACTTATAAGTGGTTTACAGAACGTTCACTCTGCTGTCTGGCTGTGCAGCGGCTTTCTGCAGCAGTGCATCTTAAGGCGCCTCTGCACCGGCTTCAGCTTTCAGCCCGGGTTTTCAGCTGCCAGACAGAAACAAATACTTTGTTCTCAGAGCTGGCGAAAGAGTTGCGTCCACATTATCAAACATCTTTGTGGCGCTGCATGTGTTTGCTGAATGTTGGCTCTCGCGCTGGAAAGACTTGATTTCTGCATATCTTGACAGGAAACCATCCCGCTAAGCTAATCTTCCACAAACCCTCCGCTCGCCGGGCCGTGCCAGAGCTAATCAGGAGACGTCAACACACACGTACACACTCGGTAATGAGCGCATGCAGAAAAACATCGCACGCAGAAACACACACACTCTAAAGCTGAACGGTCTGCAAAACAACGATTAACGACGATTCATTCGTCTTCCGATCAACGCGCACGCTAGACCTCAGAGACAACAAGGAAACCAGACAGAGTCAGCACGTCTAAAACACGGAGTCATTACCGGACCGTCTCCTGAGCAGAAACTAATACCTGTTCTGTTCCCGGGCCTCGGCTCTGCACACATGCAGGCGGCGAAGGGCAAAGGCCGTACAAATGCTTCCCATCAGTTTGTGTAAGCAATGATAAACATGTTACATCTAATCATAAAAGCGTGGATTTCATGTTACAGTCGGCTTCTGCAGCCAAAAATGCTCCATTTTCCCACGGATGTATTTCAGAGGGAGAGTCGGCCTGCGTCTCATTTCTGTGTGTTTATGGCGGATCTAAATTATGGTATCAGGTTCGCCCCAAACCGAGGCGACTGCCAACTGTCATGGCCGACCCTCCCATATAGGCCACTTTTGTCTCTGGGAAGTCGTGTAACCTAATCTATCCCTGAATTTCTGGCTCTCCGCTTGGGTTCATTTGTGCCGCACGGGGAGAGAGAGAGAGCAGACAGGTCTGAAAAAACAAACAGACCTTCAGAACAAAGTCAGTGGTTCTTTTTTTTTTCTCTTTTAGTTTCTTTCCCCAAATAGAAAGCAGAGGAAATTGCTGCCGGCGGAGCCACGTTTTGTGAATGAAGCCCAGCTGACGAACAGAGCAGGACTGTGAAGACCTCATCATGCGTGTGTGTGTTTGTGTGGCACGGCTGAACTTACACAAAGCCATAACACACACCGACATGTATGCACAGACACACACACCACACACACGTCAGTGGTGCATCTCCAAGTCTCTACAGTCTGTTGTGTCGTTTCGATTCGCAGACACACGAGCGTTCCACCAGATGGCGACGTTACAGAGGAGCGTCGGAGGAAAAAAGCTTTGAAACTCTTCACTCGGCATGTAGGTCAGGACACGCTGACGATGATCACTGGGAAATTAAAACGATCCTGAAATTATTCTGAGGAAACTGGTCTCTGCTGCTGCTGAGTGTAAAACTGACACATCATGGGTTTTTTTTTCAGTCCTTCGTTCTTCAAAAGAGAAAAAGTCTGGAGCGATGGGAAGTTCAAACTAAATGTGATGAATTTTTGGGAGGAAAACAGAAAGACGTGTGGCGTAAGAGTTTAAAGGTATTTATTCAAATAGATACTTCAGGTCTTTCAACATGTGTTGTCCTAAGGTTTTAAAAAATGGAATGATGGCTTTTAAACCTTTGACCTTTAATCCTTTAACCATAAGAAAGATGAGCAAAATATGGAAGGATCCAGACCCGGTTGGTTCTGCTGACGAGGACAATAAGAGTTTTAGACAAATATTTCTATGTATGTCAGCTGAAAAGCTCTTGTGTAGCTAATTTTTAGTACAATTCATTTTATTTTGCTTTTTACTGCAGCTTTAATTGAAAAGAAATGAGATCCTTTCTGCATGTGCAACACTGGTGAGTCTTTGTGGACCTCGTGGTTGGTATCTATGTGTTTATTGTTCAGACTGTAGACTCCAGCCAGGCATCCTGCTCTGTTCAGGATGACCCGGCTAAAACCCTTAAAAACGATTTATGAACTCGTACACGGACTGAATCTTTTGTCCGTGCAGTGTTTGAAATGGTGGTTAACTACCAGTCAGTAAAGTCAATTATCATCAGTCTCTGTGTGCGACAGCAGTCTGAGGAAACAAAAATATTCCACGTCGCAGAAAAAAAGCAGAAGCTGTGGTTTCATTAAATATTTCAGGTGTTTTCTTCTATTCTGGAAAACTCTAATGTCTCGAAACTAATGAAAGGTCAACGAATCCGGGCAGGCAGTCCTGAGACGAGTCCGCTAAGATCCAAGTTGTGCACATGCTCGTTATGTGCTCTGTGTGTGTGAGTGTGTGTGTGTGTGTGTGTGTGTGTGTGTGTTCACTGTTGAACCTGTAATTACTAAAACACATGGCTGGTAATTAGCTGCTGGACTGTTTTACCCCCCTTTTTTTCCTGAAGAATTTAACTTTTTTGAGGTTTGAGGCTTTCGTACAAACAGAAGCTTGGCTGCGAGCGCGCGCGCACACACACACACACACACACACACACACACACACACACACTGAGGACAGTGTGACCGGTGAATCTCTGCCTGGCTGAGCATCGACTGTACTGAATGTGATGGACTCTTATATCCCCACAGTCTGTATGTTGGCCTGCAGTGCATGTATATAAAGTACAGTATGCGTGTGTGTGGGTGTGTGTGTGCGTGTGTGTGTGTGCTGTATACACTGGATGTGTGCCCTCCTTTCTGTTGTGTGTGGATGGAAATCAAAGGGACAGAGAGCGGAGCCCGAGGCCCTCGCTGCACTGAACCATCAGCTGGCAGGATGAGGAGCGACTGTATAATGAGACGAAGAGGCAGGCGGGGGGATGTGGGAGGGTAAGAACGGGTCTGAAGGGAGGAATGAATGACGTGATGAAGGAGGAGGAAGAAGAGGACAGACCTACAATAAAAGAGCGATGTGGGGAATAAATCAGGGCAGAGGTCACGCCAACCGCTTTTCAGAGTTGGGAGCAAATTAAACCCGACGCAGCCGCCTCCTCCGGGTCGTGTGTGTCGAGCGTGGCGGCCGCAGCAGAGAGGCCGACGTGTCCTGATTTGGTTTCCTTGTCTCACACCGATTAAATAGTCGACGTTGACAAGCAGAATCCTTGACTTCACTTTAAAGAATCTCTAAAAACAAGGGCTGGATTTACAGCAGAAACTCAAACGATGAAAACAAAAAATGGATTGTTTGGTGATTTATGAGGTTTAAGATGCTTAAATGTGAAACTAACTGATCCAACATGCAGGATGTGCTGATGCTGTTTGTTGGAAACAGACATGTAAAAAGCTGCCTTCACTGATTTTGTTGGCCTTTTGGTGACTTCTAAAGCTGGTATGTAGAACTGGAGTCGTGTCTGTGTGGAATAAAAGTCCAATATTTACTCTGTTAGCTCTGTTAGCTTGCTGCTGGAGCAGGTTAGTGTACAGCAGGTTTATCAGAGCTGGACTGAAGAAAACATGAAAACACTGTAGACTGAAAGAGGCTGAAGAGCTCAGCAGAACTGCAGCAACACCTGCCACGCTGCACAGAGACACAAGTCATTCAATCAGCAGTATATAAAAATAATCTAGTGTGACTTTAAGATTTCATAAAATCTCCCAGTTGATCTGAAAAGACTTTTTTTTTTTTTACACACACAAGTCAAAATCTTCACTGTAGCTGCTAGGCTAACAGTGTTAGCATGCAGCCAGGTGCACGCTGCTGGACCGAGACTAATAGATTCAGGGCTTCTGGAGATTTGGATCACAGCAGTGCGGAGCTACTAGATGCTTTTCTGGTTGTTCTAACATCTTAAAACAAGAGCAGATAATGACAGGATTTATATTTATTGGGGGGTGAAGATGTACAGTAGCTGTACCAGCAGTAGGAGAAGTAGTTCAGTTCAGCCTGAGATGTAAAAAGACGTCACTGCACATATGAACATAAAAAATCATCTCCTGTGTCGTCATGTCACTGCTTTTATTCCCACGTCACGTGAGCAGTGACGCTGCAGAGGACTGAAGCTCATTATACAAAAACAAGAGTGAGCGAGACGATCTGTTGCGTTTGATTGGAAGTTAAATGTTTGAGATTTTAAGGCTTTTGGACAGATTTTTGCATTTTTGGGTCTCCAAGAATTCATTTCCAGGTTTTCTTGGATTAAAGTTTAAAATGAAGTACTGTTGTTAGTTATATAAAACCGACTTCACCCCTCGTCCTCTTGACTGACTACTCTCTGCTCAAACGTCCTCTGCAGGATTGAATGAAAATAAAAACCACAAACGTGAGAAAAAACATTGTGCCACTGCCAGGTGAATTATGCGTTCCACTCAGCGCCTGGCTGCCCAGCCCGGCCCGGCCCGGCCCGGCCCGGTGCTGCGGCTGCACTTCATTAGCCATCTCCACTCTACCTTTCTCTGACAAATTCAATAAATCTTCATCTGGTTCCAATTAGGCCCTCTGTTAGCAATAATTGGCCTGGTATTTACTAACAGCATTACTCAACACTGGCTGGGCCGGTTCTGATCCGAGCCAGGCTACACTCAGCTTTCTGGGTCTGTTAGTTACCTGCCAATCGTCGGTGCCCTGCAGAAATCTGCTATCTCCGAAAAGGTCAACCCTCCACAGCCTGAAACCCCCGGATGATTTTCCATCGCTTTCTAACTGCTGTTTTTATGGTTCAGCGAGGTTTATTTGGGCTCGAGGCTTCAGAACTGTCTGCAAACCATTCCACTAAACCTCCGACTTACTTCTGAAGCCTGTTGTTCTTAAAATTCTTGCTTTCTACGATAGCTGGGCATAAAATTTTTTTTAAAAAACCTACTCTTGGTTAATTTGAAGAAATGTGGCCAGAATTCAAAGGTAGTTGAAAAAATCTAGAGGGCAGCAAATCACTGGAGGAACCAACAACTGCGGCTGTCTGCTGGCTCAGTTAGACACGGAGCCAGTGGAGTTTGTCTGGACCGGGTCGAGTTCTCCCTGTGACGGGACCGGCTCAAACTGGATTTGGCTCCGAGAACGACAGAGGACAGGACAGAGAGAGAAAGAGAGTCGGACATCGTCAGCGTGTAGAGCTGGAATATTTTCACGTCTTACTTTCTGAACTGAGGATTTATTTGACCGAACCAGAAGTTTGATTCAGTGCCTGGTTTGGATGAAGTGATGAGTTATTGAGGCGATTAATCCCGCCTGACTTCAGTCAGAGAGGAGGAATGTGAATTCAGACGGTGGACGGTTGTAGTGAACTGGCTGCTTTTAAATGTGAAACTACCGGCTGTCACCTCTGACTGGTGAAGGTTCGGGGAAAGAATGTGGTTCTGGTGAAAGGAAACAGAGAACATTAACATCTGCTGTTTGCTGCGGGACAGTCAGATGTGCTCTGTGCAGAACCACTGTCAGCTTCACATCCAGAATATCTAAGGTGAATAACAGCATGTGAGTTGGTCGGTCCAGATCATTTGGTTTGGCGCTGGACTGTTTTTTGGTTTGGTCTCCATCTACAAACCAAAATACTCCCCGTCTCAGGAAACACAAACAATCCAACATGCTGATCATTTACATCCACCGACTCTCTCCACGTCAGTCCTGAGCTCCTTCACACGCAGATTCCCGTCAGTCAGTTGTGTCTGTGTTGATCGAATGAACACAAACTGTTTCTCTTCCAGGAATCATCCGAAGACCCGACGGCTGCGTGTACTGTCCAAACCCCGGTCTTTGTGTACCGTCACACTCCAGGAACAAGAGCTGGGTTTTCTGTGTTTACCTTTAAGAGTAAACATGGTGTGTTTTTTAATCAGAGCAAAGATGCAGATATATCATCACACAAGTTGCTTAAAGAGGATTTTAAAGGGAGGCGCAGGGCTGTAGAGGTCTGTTGGAGATGTGGGGGTTTCTGAGTCCAGCTCCACCCAGCGGGGGGTGAAGGCATCAGGGCAGAGTTTGATGGTTCAATTCTAATGTCTGTGAAAATATTTTCATAGCACAGAGAGGGTACTCAGGCCCGAGCCGCTAACAGGAGGAGAACAACTCCCGATCCGATCAGAAGATCAAGTCAGAACAAGTCGGCCATCTTTACCACCACCGCAGGTGACAAACTGTGAGTCTGACAATCCGTTAACATGTTGTGACTTCCTGTCTGTGTCTCTCAGCTCCGAGCCCATTGGTTCCTACTGGAGACGCTCGATGGGACAAAGTTGTCCATTTGTTAGGGGACTATTTTCAGCGGCGGATTGATCCAGATACGGTGCTGTGGTGAGAGTGTGTGGGATGTTTTCACATCTGGCCGTATTCATGTGCATATTGACACTTGTACAGTTACATGTGAATGAGCTGACGTTACCGTCTGGAGACGGAGGGGGAGGTGGTAGGTGGCGTTTACAGCAGAGTGACCACGGGTCGAGCTGGCGTTAAGAAGTGTGAAACCACTGCATATTTTAACGAGACGTCGGGACATTTTCCAGCTGTGTTTGTGCCGGCAGAACCAGGTTTTTTTTTTTTACACCAATTACACACAATTTTTAAACCATCACCGAGTGGTTTCTGGGTATTAATGTCACCAGAGAATAAGCACCGCGTCGTCCCGGAAGAAATGTAAAGTTGGACAGCAGTGAGGATGTACGAGGCTGAGACTGACTCAGTCATTCTGGACAGGAAACCAAAGTTATTTGAAATCTAATCAGGCTTGAAAACGTGTTGAAGGGCTCTGCAGGATGATCTGTGAAGAAAATAAGTTGTGGTTTTGACTCATTAAATACTCCTGCGAGTGTCGGTGATCTAAAATATGACAGCAAACGGAACAAATGGTAGTGACAAAGAGAACCAGAGGAGCAATCGACCGACAGAGACGAGAGGGAAGACGTGACACCGAGCCGAGAGTGGCTGATGAAAGTCGGGAGTTTCTGTCGCTGCTCCTGGTCTTCACTTTTCTCTCTCTGCTAGCAATTATTGCATTTAAAGGTTCCTCCATCACAGATAAGTCAGCGGGTTTAACCAGAAAAGCACCTGTCCCCCAAAGCTCAGCAGAAAAACTCTCAATTTCAACACCCGACTGTAATGCGCTGATTCAGGAACCCTACGTTGGAAATAAATGATGACACATGGTTTCTTACAGGCCGCTTCCAACAAAGTTTTTTTTTTCAAACAGAACATTTTTTTCCTCCCTCTTTCTCTGGCAAGTGGGTGAGTTTTCTCTGGTATGTGAGGAGGGGAGGGAGGTCTGTCTGTTCCGAGGTCTGCTCTGCACATGTCGCTCTTTCACAACCTTTTAAAACGTTACTCCAACAGAGAAAAAGGGGGGATTTAATGCAGGCAGAGAAGAAGAAGAAGAGGAAAGAGAAGAATCTGCAAGAATGCATCTGAAAAAAAAAGGGGGAAAGAAAGGGTGGCGACGAGTAGAAAGGCTTTGATTACACACAGATCTGGCCATTAGCAGCCCCGCAGAGAGGCCGTAAAACAATAACAAATGGAGACCATCAGTCGGAGCGTCAGTAATAAGCTGCAACAACCAGCCGGCTGATGGGAAACACACCGACTCACAGTCACAGACGAGCGAGACCGAAAAGATACCAAAGGAACCTTGTAAAAATCCACATTCAATTTCCTCCGCTAATGAAAAGGTGTTTCTGATGGAGGCGCGTCACGTCGCTGGTCCGATACGTCCAACCTGGCTCGGTTCTGCTGGACGTCAGACAGACAGAAGTGGTGTGTCCACATTTGATTTTATATCCGTTGTGTGTTTTGGCCTTTTCAAACAGCTCGTGCTTTCTTTGGCCCAGAATCTGGATTCTGATTAGACGGTGATTCTCGTAAAAAAAGCTGCGTGCTGCGGAGGAAAGAACGAGGACGGGACGATTTCTGCAGCACTTTGTTAAAACCTTTTAGTTTTGATTTATCGACACACACGTAACGTCTCCTGGACGTCGAGCCTCACGTCGCTGTTTTCACTTTGCAACCTGACAGCAAATAAATAACTCAAGACTCCATTTAGACTTGGAAGTTAAAGACTTGTGACATGATGACTGTAATTATCTATGTTCATATAAAGTTTTCAGTTTAGTTTTATGTTCTGGCTGTCAGTGTTTCGTGTTATTTAAAGTGATGAGGAGAGTTCAGCTTTTATGTTTTTGTTGTTTTCTGCTTTATTTCCCTTAATAATTGGTCACTAATTCAATTTGACTGGTGCTTTACTAACACATTTCTCTTTATCAAAGGCCGGTGTTGATTAAAGAAGTGAACTGGAGTAATTAATTCAACTTTAATATAACAATTCAAATCTCTTCAACAACCTGGGCCACATTTTATGAGACCTCCATTAATTTAAATTATAACACGTCTGTATTAATCAAACTTCTGAGGGTCACACGTACGACAACACGAGCAGCTTTCATCTGATCCTGTGATTATTTACACGAGTGTTTCAAGAGGATCAATAAATAAATAAATGATAAATAAATTATGAATAAATAAATCTCAAGTTAACATTTTCTCTTCTTTGCTGCAGATTTCAGTCCACATTAAACCAGCTGTTTAGAAGTGAAACCTCCAGCTAACTTTTATATAATTACTGCAGCGTTCACAGCTTTACAATATGTGGGATAATTGAAACACAACATCCTGCGCGAGTTCTCCGAGAATCGACAGAAACAAACAGCTGATATTAGTTTTGCTTCCCTGGATGGTGATCTGGGTCGTGTTCAGTCACATTAACATCACTGTAATGTTTACGGTCGTCTGCGTCAGTTTCCTCAGGAGGTGATTGGTCAGACAGAGTGTGTACAGACTGTGGTTTCTCTGACCCGGCCATTAAAGGCTGTCGGTACCGTCGGGGTAATAACAGGACCCAGTCCGCCGCTGAGCAGACGGCTGATTCATAAAAATACTTTCTTCTTTTCTTTTTGTTTGTGACCGTTTCCACATGATCTGAGAGGAAATATAAATACATAAATACACCAGAAACACAGACTGAAGCAGAGGAACAAACTGTGAACATGTAAAGAAAGACACTTCACAAAGATTCACAATCAGAGAGAACAAACGTGAAATCATGTCGAGGACGAAGACGACTTCCTGCCTCGCGACGTCTCTCACGCGCCCGACAGTCGGGATGTTTCTCCGATTCTCTCGAGGAACAAAATAAGACACGAGCTTGTCAGAAATGAAACACAGACGCAGAATCTGTCAGGTGTTTCCAGACGCAGCCTGATGTTAACAGTCGGCCGCTGGGAGCAGATTACTGTACACTTTAACTGAACAATTATCATCCATGACCGACGCCGTGATCAAGTCAATATGTCTTCTCTGACCCGCTGGAGAGGAGCACGGATTTATTGCACACAGCTGGGATCAATTAACAAAGTGGAGCTCAGAACCAGCGACCCAACCCGGCCACAGTCTCAGCGTCTCTCCAGATGGTGGCGCTAGTGCAGTTCAGTGAAACACGTCTGAGTCAGCGTCAGTCACACTGAATCCTCCGAGGGTCAACAGACGCTGCTCGCATCTTAGTGCGGGTTTTTATTTGTAAGTAAAGATGTTTGTGGTGAGATTCCACCGTCGCACTCTCACAAGCATAATTACTCTGCAACCATGGAGTTTTAAAAATGGAGAGGCCTCGGATTAAATCATTTAACTGAATGGCTCAAATTCTGACAGTGAAACGAGTCATTTCTCAAGCTGTGATGCTCAAGAGAATTGATCCGTCTTCCACAATGAGTCTATCGCTGTTTCATCTTCTGTTCCGGCACTTTTGTGACTAAAAATTAGAGACCCTGTATTTCCCACTTGCCTGCAGGAAGCAGGGATGGGGTCAATATGCGATTTTTAGCAGGTGTAGGCATTTAAAACACCTGCGTAGACTGTTAATTTGGTGGGAAACCCAGCCCAGGCCAAGATATAATATAGAAACCACAGTAATGTCCAAGGTTCAAGCTGTTGCTTTACAGCCACCTGTCACAGCAGGAGGTGGGAGGGATGGTGGGACATTATTACCAGCAGAATGCCGACTGGGTGACTGGAGATCGGGTCACATCAGTGGGCACCATCAGGACACCTGGGACGTTTCCAGCTTTGTCTGTTGCGACTAAAACAGGTATTTTAAGCCAACCAACAACACCTTTCAAACCCTAACCAAGTGTTTTTGTGCCTCGAACCAAGCAGAGTATAAACAATTTGAACTTATTTGTCATTTCCAGATTTTAATGGGTGAATGAGTTGCTAAACTCCGGAGCCTCTGGGGCCTCTGAGCCGACCAGCTCTGCTTGTCTTGTGGTTTTCATATTGTGGAGGAAATAACTCGTGTCTGCAGAGGAGGTCTCATCAACCATCACTGCCTTTTCCTTCCTGTAAGAAAATACATCTGAACATGTTTCATCTGAACAGAGAATCTGTCCCATACCAGATAAAAACATGGTCTCAACAGCTTTGTTGATTCTCAGTTCATTGTCCTGTCAACACTCTGAAGCTGTTGCGGTGTAAATACACAGAGATTATAATCACAGCTGATATCTCGTCTCGTATCATTAAGTGCAGACGCGCTGACACGACGTCTCTTCAAGCTGCACTGCAGGTTGTCGTGGTTTATCGGGACAAAGACGTCCTCTGGACTCTGAGTCTGTCTTTGTGCTCCCGTCTGCTCTCGTGCACATACCAGAGATTTCAGAGCACATGTGATGAACAACAGCAATTGTAATCCCCTTCCAGCATGACGGCTGAGAGCCGCTCTGTAGGTTCGTGTGCGTGTTTGTCTGATTTGAGCGGATCTGCTGGCTGGCTGAGCTGAAAGCTTGAGCCGCTGTGTATCGATCTGCAGCCGTCCTGAGTGCTGCTGCGGTGAAAACTGACCCTGAGCTGTCAGCGCGTCCATTAACGCTCATCAGCTCGTCCACCGGATACACTGCAAAAAAAACACACGCTCCCTCACGTCATCGCCGCCGAAATCTGCTGCTTTTCATCAGAGAACGATCTGAGGTTGATTTGTTTAAATATAATCCACTAACAGTCGTTGTGATTTGTTATGTGAGTTCACCCTGAATAACAGTTTTTGAGGTAAGAAATAGCAGCAGTGTCGCTGACAGCGAGTGCAACAGCAGCAAGTGTAACAACAGGAAAGGTCTTTTTATATTTAGTGGCGGAGTTTATAAAGCTATAATGCAGATTTTTAAACTACACGTATAAAATCTGGATTTATTAGTTAAAAGAAAAACGAGACTCAGATTTAGAAGGAGATTTTTTTGCAGTGTAGGTCAGTCGGGGCGCAGACAGACGACCGGCACCATCATCAATCCTCAGTGGAGATACGAGAGAAACTGAGAGGAGGAAATCTGTATCGTACTTCAGTATCAGAGTTTGGATACAGACGGTGTTTCCTGAAATAAAGAGACACGGCTCCTGTTTCCTGTTCTGTCGTCCGCTACATCTAAAGTCGTCCTCGCTCCAAGAGGTTATTTTTACCAAAGACGATTCCCAGAATTCATTCAGCTTCTGTTCTCAAAAAATAAACTCACACGACGCCTCATTAACATCAGCGCCTCATCTATCCGACTGCCAAACACTCATGTTCGTCTGCATCGTCTTTAACTAGTTTCACTGTTTTAAATCATGTGTGTTTATTAAAATCAGGTTTTTGTTGGAGAAACTGTGTGTGTGTGTGTGTGTGTGTGTGTGTGTGTGTGTGTGTGTGTGTGGGGGGGGGGTCAGTAGAGCTGCAACGATTAGTCGATTAATCAACTATTTGATAATCATTTAATCGTTGATGTCGACTGTGATGGTTGATGAAGAGTCTTTGGGCTTTTTACATTTAAGGACAACTGATACATCAATGAATCACGAACAAAGATTAAACAATAATTAAAATAATAAGTTGGAGCTTCAGTTGTTTGACACGACAATATCTAAATAAAAATCTGAAAGAAACAAGCTAAAAATCTCTTTTTAACATTTAAACACACGTCTGATTTCACTGCGAGCTTCTCATTTTCCAACAGGAGTCCATCTTGGTTTCACTGATCTGAATTGATGCCTTGATAGATTGTGTGTTTTTGTGTGTGTTTGCTGTGCGATACACTTTTCCCTCCATATATAAATCTACGCTGGAAAACTCACAGTGTTGCCTTCACGCTCCTAATCATCAACTGCTGCTGCAGGTGGAAACACACATAACCACCACAGCAGCGACTCCAGCAGCAGCCTGAAATCCTTGTTTATTACCTTTTAACACTTCAGTAACAACCTCGCATTTAACCCCAAAACTCACAGTGGATCCACTGGAGAGTACCGCTAACAGCCAGCTAGCTACAACATACAGGTAACAACACGTTAGCAGCTTTAAAACGCCCCAAGACTTCTAATGTACATACCAATCATGACAAGAAAGGCAAAGGAAGAAGTCGAGTGGAGAGCGACTAAATCTGCACATGAGGGACGAGGCCGCAGCGTCAGTACGGTCGCACACGTTGTTTTTGATAGTTGACCCATTTCTGAACACACTCCATCCAAAATCAACACTTAGCACCAAATTATGATGATTCTTATTCTGCAGGACTGGTTGGAACACGAATCATCGTTTGAATAAATGTTCAGTATCGTGTGTGAGATGATCGTCTGCTCCTGTAGTTCGAGTGTGTTTCCAGTGTTCTCGTGCAGAGCTGCAGATATCAGCTACACAAAGCAGCGAATCAGAGCCAACAGCTTGGGGTTGCACACACACACACACACACACACACACACACACACACACACACACACACGCACACACACACACACACACATGAACACACACACACACACACACACACAGTCTTCTGACCTATTTTCAGATGCCACAACAAAAAATCTAGGAGAGCACAAGAAGTGAGCAGCAGATAAAAGAGCGTGCAGATAAAGGGAATTAAAATGAACTGTGCTGTTTTAATCACTGCGGCCCGGCTGTCGGCTGCAGGATCGGGTGTTCCGTCTTGTGTTTTTTGGTCTCCGAGTGCGATCCATTACTGCCACTCCGGTAATGGTAATCCAACTCATGACAGACCTTTCATAGCGCATGTGGCTTTTTTAGAAGTGAACGCTGAGACCGAGGGCAGAATAACAGATTAACAACCCTAATTTGTCCTGAGGTTTTAATGGCCAAAATTATATGCAATCCTCCCCCCTTCTTCTATCAATCTAAGTGTCTCTGCGGTCGGTTTGAATTCACATTTATAGGCGGCCATGTGCTTCCAATTTCTCCTGTGGACTAATAAAGGCCATTTGAGAAAGGGGGCATTTTGATTGGGCGAGTTTTCTTTTTTCTTGTGTGTTTTTATGAAAACCTCAGGACTGCAGAGCGTGGCTGTTTGACAGATACAAATGCGGCTCTGGCAGGTTCATGTTTCTTCCAACCAGCAGACGGGAGGATTGATTCTTTAAACTGACGCAAATGTGGAGGGAGGACAAACACACACACACACACACACACACACACACACACACACACACACACACACACACGGACAGCCATAATCTGGATTCAATAATCCGGACTGCTCTATTAAGATGAGAGGACCAACATTCGCTGCCACTGTCAGAAGAACTTAATGTAAAACTGCAGTGGCACAGAAAGGTCAACAAACTTTAATCTGCTCCATCAGAAACGGGGGAAACTCTTCAGACAGCAGCCCAACTGTTACGTCTCCACTCTGCACTGAAAATCAGTTGTTTCCCTTTGGTTAGAGTTTGAGAGTCTGAACTTTAAATACTGAAGCCCGCTGATGGGAATCAGGTGAAGTTTTAAGTTCTTTCTCTGTGTTTTTCCTCAGTTTCTGAAGACAAAATCCATCACAGGGAACATCATGTTTTGTAATATTCTCCCCCGGATTAGTTTTACCTGAGGACATCATGTGATTTAGGAAATCAGCTGTCATGTCTGTGTGTTTGAGACACACTCAAAAAATATTTTCACATCCAACTGAAAGCTCAAAGCGTCAAAACTCAATTTCCGCTGCAGCGTCCAAAATACTTAATCAAGAAAAAAAAAGGAGAAGAAAAGTCTGATTATAAATGTGAACGTGTGTTGGATTTGTACTTCGCAGGTTCTGGACCATTTAAAACAGATATAAATACAGTTTATCATCATCTGGTTGGAATTCGAGAAGCCTTCCACGATCTAGTTTAGCCGACGCGTCATCACTCATCTTCTCTCTCGATTCACAAAGAACAGCGGCGCCGAACGATCTGCTGACTGCACAGAAACTCAGACAGCTGAATGTTATAGAGAAAAACAAGCGGCGACTTCATTTAAAAGCAGCGTGATCCAAAACTGGAGACTGAAAACATTTGTGTCACTACAAACGAGTGTAATCTGGAGTTAGTGGGTTTCAGTTCCTAAAGATCCTCGACAGATTTTGAATTTGAGTCCAAAAAAAGAAATCCCAGTTCAAAAAAACAAATGTATTCTTAACATTTGTGTCTCACCGAATGAGTAGAAATTCTGACCAACTTATGATTGAGCTAACTCACAAGCTAACAAGCTACACGTTAGCTCACTTGTGATTATCGGCTGCCGTACTGTGCAACAGAAGAAGAAGAAAAACAGGAAAAGTGGGAACAACACAATCAAAAAAAATCTAACAAACCAGAAAATGTTTGTTGGAAAACTGAGCGCTGATAATTTAACACATGATTAGTGGAAACTCTGCACTGGTCCTTTAAAGGATTTCTGCAGCTCTGCAACATCTCGACTGAGATTCAAACTCACAATCTCGGCCCATTTTGTGTTCATCCCTCCGTACAAAGGCTGTGTTTAGGTTGCCTCCCAGCCGGCTGTCTGTGCTGTACGTCTGCATACAGCATGACTCATCCCTTCATCCCTCTGTGGGATATTCAGGAGGAGAACTTCAAAGGAAAGCTGCCTACATGCTATAATGTAGCATCGACCAATCAGGAGAGAGTTCGGCCGCCTGCCTCTGCTCTTGCAGCTTCAGGGGGGGAATTTCTCTGCGTTCAGCGAATACGAGGATTCATCTGTGAAGCTTTTATACCAGTTGAAGATGCATTCTGCCCACTTAAAGCTGTGATCCACGAGTTACACAACAAGTCAGCAACACAGATACCGTGACAATTAGATGACAATCACACTGTCACAGCTAATTATCTCTGGTATGAATCCTTCAGAGCAGCCACCAGGATAAGATCTCTGCATTTTAAAGTTTCTACAAACCACAGAAACGTTAAATTTGTACACGTTATACATATTATATCACGTCACTTTCACATTAGACGCACATGAGCTGATGTTCATGATGAATAAACAGGAAATGCGGAAGTGAAGAAGAGCTGTAATGAGTCAAATAAGTAATAACAACACTACAGTAATAAATACAGTAAGGCCAAAGAGTCTGAGACGACCCGCCAAAACACCTCCACCCTGGTTGTGTTACCAGTCAGGACACAATCGTAACACCACCCTTCTCTCTCCAACACCAGCTCAAAGATCCTCAGCAAAAAAAAAAGTGAACATGAATCCCAAAAACATCCCCAGATGCTGCACAGCATCAGAAACAGCTCGTACCTGAGAGTTTACCCAGCAGGTCCCGCACAAAACCCAGAGACATTCCCACCAACGTCTGTTCAACTCAGTGTTTCAACAGTTTGTAAGCATTACGAGCTCAATATTGAGACGCTGAGACATTTCCCAGCTGAGTTTGTGTCAACAGAAACAGGTATTTTAATCCATAATATCATCTTTTCCTCACACCGCACCATTAGCACAGTGTTGTCACGACATAAATTTGAAAATTAAGCATTGCAACATCGAGAAAAAAATCAAGTTTCCACATATTCATGGTGTGCAGACTGCCAATATTCATTTCATTTTATTCTATTGTTCATTTTAGGATCCAAACGTAGAGTCCTGGACCAGGTCTTGATTTCAGAAAACTGAACAGACCCCCTGAAGACGTGCAGATCCTGCACAGTTTGCAGCGACGTGATGAAAAACGAGGCGTGATGTGAAGCCTTTAAACTTTCTTCCTCCTGCATCTATAAATTAGCGCTTGTTTAAAAAGTCAAACGGGCCTTTAAAGGTGAAGACAGACGGTCGGGTTTATCTGCTGCTGCTCTCTGCGTCCCACAATCAATCGCACATTGTGGATTTGATCTCATCCTGCTGGAGGTTCATATTTCACATCATTCGACCTCTTCCTCCACATTAATTCAACACAACCACAACCAGCTCCTCCTCCTCCTCCACCTCCTCCTCCTCCTCCACCTCCTCCTCCTCCTCCACCTCCTCCTGCTCCCCCCACTGTGAGTCTGTCCTTCACTAAAAGGGGAGCAGGGTAATTGCAGCGAGCACCTCCAGAGTTATATCAGACCCATAATGCACCTGGCACAGCTCCCAGAATCCATTACTGTGGCACAGAACCAGAGGGAAACTGCGCCTCCCATCTTCAAAACCGAGCCGAGCGGCTTCTCACACAGAATGCTTGATCCCAACTTTCTAAAAATACGTCTGGATGTGGGTTTCATTTATTTATTCAGATATCTCCTTTTTTTTATGTCGCAGTCTGTCTTTGTCGTGATCATGAAACGGAGCCGAGCGGCCGCACGAGACAGCGGGATGGAAAACTTCTGAAATATCGGTCCAGCTGTCACAGAGAAAATGATGCTGTGCATGTGTCTGTGTCGACACCGAGACGACAAAACTGCAGAAAAATGCTTAAATCTTTCCCCTTTTTCTCATCTTTTACTTTTAAAAGGAAACAACTTAATGGGTCCAATCGGAGCCGTGATGTAGAGCCGTCACATGAACACATCTTTCTAATAACACAATACAGATGTTGTTGTGACATCTCCGTCTGTTCCTGACATCACACGACGCTAATGTGATCGCTGCTCATCAATAACATGAGGTAACTAAAGGAAAAAGTAATCCTGGGCCTTGAAAATACTAAAAAAAAGTCACGATCTCGTCACAGAAACACACTGGATCTCTGTCAGCCATGACACTTTAAGTCACAGATATCACGAGGAAACGTCCCCAGTCGATCACTTAAATTGAATGTTCTTTTTAAATATGAAAATGTGGAATTACTTCGTTTTAAAAGTGCTCGTTGCTTTGTGGGACATTATTCTTTTGTTTTGAGCCTCTCATGTTGCCGACGTACTCGTATCAGTTCCTGCGCCGTTTTGTTGACATGTCAGAGTCAAAAGTTTTTACTGACAGAATTCTGACAGAAATCTCTTTTCTTCACTCCATAAATCCAAAAATACTGCCAAAAAGCCATACAGAA
>NW_023504075.1:0-35582 GCF_904848185.1 Acanthopagrus latus
GCTGCATCTCCTGGATCTCTGCAGCTGTCCAGTTGTTCATCTTAATGTCCGTGGATGAAGTGATGGACTGACTGCTGTGATCAGCTGTTTCCTGGTTTTAAAACTCCCCGGCTGTGGGTCGCACAACAGTGCAGGTCATTTACACCTCCACCCATCTCATGCCATAGCTGGCACATCAACATCCCGGATTTAGATAACCTCTGAGGTGTAATCTCCCAGGCGGCAAATTGGTGGACCAGAACAGACCTCCAATATATCGCCCTCTCTCTAAATCCGTGGACCTAGCCACAAAAAGTACAACAGAATTGGCGGCTTGCTGCCCGGTATAAAAACTGCTATTAACTATGCAAGCAAGGGCAGCCATGCACTGCAGGCACACTGTCAAACAGAAGTGCACAGGAAGAAGACACAGTCAAAACACACTCTTTAAGGGCTTGCTTTTTTTAATTCTGCAGCAGATTGCGCTATTAAATTTGTGCTGTTGCGCATGTCATGAGAGAAGTTGTCAGTCTCATTTCTTATATAGCATAATGTGACCATGTATAGATAGATACTTTGTTATACATTCATACTGTCTTGTAATTCTGCTTGATTTTTCTCTCAAAAATGCATCAGGTTGATGCTCTTGAATATGAAATATTAAAAAATGTCTTCCGAGGGGCCATGCCCCTGGACCCCCGAGAGGAGTCGAATCCTTCTCACCTTTTTCAACCCTGACCCGTTTTCATGCCTGTTAGAGTGATTTTTATGGTATCTGATGTAGTAGGCTAGGCCAAGCTCTGTGATAGTGTGGCTCTTAGAAAAACGGCTGATGGAAACAACCTACTTTAACAGAAATGACCACTACTAATTATTTATACTACTAACCTGCAAAAGGTCCATCTACTTGACGTATGTATTTTCAGTTGTGTGGTCCCTGTGTGTTTTTCATTTGGTGAGGCTCCTCTAGATAGATACATACATGCAGACATACATACATACAAACACACACCTATGGAATATGTTTGGGCATCCAATCTGTTATATTGTGAGGTGCATGGATGACACAGCAGTGGTCAGATGCATCATTAACTATGAGTTTGGCTACACACAGGAAGTGGAACACCTTCCAGTGCCAGCTTCACCTCCAACCATCTTACAACTCAACTCATTAAATTCAACCATTCCAACCTGCTCACCTACCTTCCGGTCCGCTGCCTTACCCAGTGCCGCTCTTTTCCTCCACCAGCTTCCACAATAAATCCAGTTTACTGGACATGGTATACTGTGTCTGCCTCTGGGTCCAAAACTACAGCCATGAGATATGTCACAGGTCCTAGTGTCAGCTTTATGGCAAGACTCACTGCTAGTCCAAACACCAAGATCTGGCTGAACAAGTATCAGCCGAACACTTGCAAAGCCCGATCTTCATGTATACTGCAGAAATTGGCCTCAGTGAATGGGTAGGTGACTTTCAATGATTGTTGGGCAAATGTGGCTATTTAGCACAATGTAAGTGGATTTGTGGCTCCAAAATTGCATCTGTTCATATTGAGATGGTGGTCTTAAATATGATAGAATAGAATAGAACAGAATAGAACAGTCTTTGTTGTCATTGCACGGGGGGTATAACAAATTGGACGGTGCTTGCGCAGAGCTACTATACACCACAGAAAAATTGTTCAAAAGGACTAAAACAGAAACACAAGGGATTAAGAAGGTATTCTCATGAAAGGTGAAAGTGTAATATTGCAAAAGTGTGATATGCACACTTTAGTCCGAGTGTTAACACAAATGTTAACTTAAAAAAAATTGGAAGAGCCTCTGCCCATATGGGAACCTGGTTGGGTTTAGAATTGTTAAAATCTCAGCAGCTCAAGTTTGTGAGCACTGAACTTTCCTTTATCATTATCAAGAGTACATGGAAACTGTCTTACCCTTCAGATATTTTTACAAGGGGAGACACTTCAGTGTTGGTGCTGATGGGTATTTGAACTATATGTACGCTGAAAATGTTTTCATGATTAGATCTCAAATGTACAAACGTGTGAACGTGTGAACGTCTACATTACACTTTCAGGTCTTCCTACATTACAAGCATGTTCAAATGTTGGTGTTGATAGATGTTTTAATTTTTATACACTTTCATGATCAGACCAGAAGTACAAACTTCTTCAAATACAAATTTCTTCAAACAGTATTAAAAATTTCTAGTCTCCCTTATGAAGCAAACACACACACACAAAGTAAATTATACATTAGTTCTGAAACACCTAGAGGAATTAACAGATAAGCTCATTAAGTTTTAAGTATGAACTCTTTTATCAGACAAATCTTAGGCTTCAGAAAACACCCCATATGTAAGGCCTGGGCTAGAAAGATGACTCAGATGCCAAGTAGAAAGTCACAGGCTTTTATTCTGAAATTCCGTAGCTTCAGGATAGAGTTATAAACCAAATGGCTGTGAAAATATAAACCTGATCTACTAACTTTGATAGCAGTCTCAGATATCAGTCTTCTTTGTGCTTCTGCTGTGACTGGGTCATGTAATCGTGATTTTTTATTATTATTGCTGTTATTTTTGTGAAATGAATATTCATAAACGAGTAATGTATGGTCTTTCAACAATTTCCAGTGAATAATATATACATTTACGTAAAAGATTTTTAAAGCTTGTATCATGAGGTGACACCCCAACCCAGTCTATGGATAATCCGGCCTTGATGAAACCCTGCGAAATGATGTGTCAATATGTCAATATGACCGCTTATGGCCGAAATAGGTAAAACACCATAAAACTTCAACCATCATCATTTCCATGTCTTGCATCAAAATTAAATAATAGCGGCGCGTAGGTCGTCACTAGCGGTGCTCTTGTTTTGAAAACATTGTAAATTATGTCCTTCCGTTCACAGACGACCAGTCCAATCAGTAACCAGCATTGCTGACATATTTCAGATTGACAGTGATCTATCGTGACCATTCCAGTGGACGGCGACTCGAGCTGTGGCGCGTGAACTGGAGCGAGTTTACCGACGTTACCGTGAATGTTGCTGTGTGTTTACCGGCGGCAGATGAAGAAAGCCCTCAATAAGTTCTAACGTCGACATGGACAAGTACCTGTACAGTCTGGGCCTCTACAGGAAGATGGTGGCCCGGGGACGCGTGCAGTCTGTTCCGAGCCGTGTCTGAGCGGGTGGAGTCGGGCTAAAAGTCACAGCTAATGGCGGTGCGGAGTGTGGGGGTCTGGTGTGCACCAGGTGACGGCACCTGGTGTCTAAAGTTATCACTCTGCACACAGTCTTGATTGAGCAGGTCGCCATTGGAAACAGATACCACATTTAAGCAGTTTTGAATAAACACAAGCAAGGACGAAGTTTTTGATTCAGAGGTGGGGGGAGACACACGTATTTTTAATAAAACTCTAACTCCTTCAGTTCACTGTTGTTTCTAGTAGTTCTTTTAGTTTTCTATTGCTACTTTTAAGTTTACTGTTCCCTTTTTTGGTTTGAGTGGTTGCAAAGCATGTAGCAAAACGTTTATCACCTGGTGTTTAACCTTGTTTTTCACTCCAACTCATCAAACCAGTTTTATTTATTTTAAATATTAATAACATTTAATAATAATAAAATAATAACAGTCCTCATTTACATATCACCACCCAGTAGTGGGCAGGTCAAACTGGTAGGAATATCACAGGTGGGGAGAAATTGAATAAAATTCCATAGTTCAGAGTAAGTAGTCAAGTAATCAATTTTATTTGAAATGGGTGTAAAACTCATTTTAAAGGCAGTTTATATGGAAGAAAATCCTATTTTTGATGAAATGTAAGTGAACAAGGGTCATTTTGACCAAAGTCCACAGGAGGGTCAACATAATCAACTCATCCAAAGGTTCCAAAACACATGACGTCTTTCGATCATTGGCAGAGATAAAATTCTGGCAGAGTTTCTCCTGTCCAAGGCATCAACACTTTCTTGTGTATGTGACAAACTGCCACATTGTTCAGGCGTTTCTGCTTCATGCAGTTGCTGAGTCAGGTCTTTAACCTCCTCAGTGCACTGTAACTCCTCTCAGCTTCAGCAGACGATGTTGGAACAACCAACAACAGCCTCACAAGGACCTCCACCTGATCAAATAGACCTCTGACTTCAGGCAGCATGCCTCTCAGGATGTCTGCAGCTTCTGTGCTTGATATGTAGGTGTTCTTTGACGTGAACATGGCTAACTGCACATCCAACATCCTCCTGTTAATCTCTGGATACTGGTCCACAATGGCATCACAAGAAAGATTTCCTTCCTCTGAGAGCCAGGCCTCGTCTGCCTAGAAAATGCACACAGCTCATGATCTCATCAAGCATAGCCTTGCTATTTGCTGATGATGCTGCCAATGCACTAGAAAGCTGAGAATTAAATGGATTTGCTTTTTGACAATGTGTAGTAACTGTCAGCTTATGAGACTTGAATTTTGTATGATCTGTCATTTCTCCACAGCCTTTTTTACAATTCCTGACCCAGCGGAGACAAATATTGGAATCAGTGTTTTTCGTCATTGAGGACTTGTCAAGTTGAAATGCTTTTACACAGTAAAAGCACAGGACTACATTCATACTATGACTGTAATGAATCCAAGGAAATTCTTTTAAACCATTTCTCTTGGAAATGTAGGGTCTGCTTGCAAGTTTTGAACTGCTATTTCTTTTGCATTAGGCCTGATATGGCTCAGTTATCTGATCTGGCCCTGCTCTTTCCATCTTGTGCAGCTTTACTGACTGAGCATCCTCTGACCCCTGGCTGCTGCTGATCCAGCTAAGATAAACATAACAAATGATGGAATATCTATGAGCAGCTTATAACTGAATTAATCACAATAATGATGAAAAATATTTCCAAATAAACTAGTTTATGTCACTCCTCCCTACTGTGAGTTCTTGACCAAGCTCATGAACTCACTCCTTAGTCGCTAATATTTCTTACCAATAAAATAATACATTTACACATTTACACAGGCTTTTTAGTACACTGGCCTCAATATAAAACTGTACCTGGCCAGTTTACTTCTTTCATCTGACAAAATATATACACAGACAGATTATCATCACGCTAACATTTGTCACGATGCTTAATTAATGTGTGTGTGTGTGTGTGTGTGTGTGTGTGTGTGTGTGTGTGTGTGTTGTGTGTGTGTGTGTGTGAGTTGTATTACTCTCAGAACTACACCGGAGGGTCCGTCAGCACTGCGCTAACTTCATGAGAGCCAACAGATGTAAATTTGAGCTGGTGAGTCTGAGATCGTTAACTAATGAATTATTCATTTACCCTCACCTCTGCCCTCTCCTCCATCCTCACCTCTGCCCTCTCCTCCATCCTCACCTCTGCCCTCTTCCTTCCATCCTCACCTCGTCCTCCACCTCGGCCCTCTCCTCCACCCTCACCTCTGCCCTCTCCTCCATCCTCACCTTCAACCCTCAACTCCTCCCTCACCTCCTCTCTTACATCCTCCCTCACCTCCACCCTCACCTCAGCCCTCTCCTCCATCCTCACCTCGTCCCTCCATCTCGACCCTCACCTCCTCCCTCACCTCCTCTCTTACATCCCTCCCTCTCCTCCACCCTGTTTTTCAGTTTGTTGAAGGTTCCTTTGAAAGCATTGGGACGTGTGGAGAACCCGAACGTGAGCTGCTGTGCCTTTGACCATTGAATCACTGTTTTTACCTGTGGATAGTTGTGGCAATGTGTGACAGTGAGTGTGTTTTTCAGGAGACGGTGGGTCAGGTGGAGATCAAAGCTTTATCTCAGCTGTACAGGTGAGAGGCTCTCAGGTGTTCACTCACCTTCTGTGACCTCAATCAGTCAATCGCTTTCACCTACAGATCCAGCTTAGGCCAGAGCTAGACCTAGATCAGAACTTGACTTGGGTGTGTGTGTGTGTGGCTGTGTCTGTGTGTTTCTGTGTGTCTATCTGTGTCTGTGTCTGTGTGTGTGTGTGTGGTGTGTGTGTGTGTGTGTGTGTGTGTAGTGTTGTTTCCTGATCTACGATTACCGGGGATTCCAGCCAAAGTGATCTCAGAGGACAACTTCGTAGTTGAGGTGAATACTCTTATTTTTCCCTTTGATGGTTGTCATGACGATGAACATAGCAGGTCACATGACATTCTTCTTTGTGTTTTTGATTGGCCAGCTCTGTCTTGTCTGTTGTCCAGGTGATTGCTGTCCCACTCCATCAATGGTCACTATGACATCATTTACCCAAGGACTTACCACGCCTCTGCCGCCCTCCGTCAGTGTGAGTGCAGATCACTGATTGGTGGCTCAGTATGGTTGACAACGGTTGTGTGCAACATTTAGTGTCAGACCCACTGTGTTGGTCTTAGTGAAGGGTCACAGGTCAGAACCAGGTTCAGGTCAGAACCAGGTTCAGGTGAGATGTATTTCGATGGTGGGTCGGTGAGATCATGACAGTGAGGGCCCTCACAAGTAAAGAAGAAACAAACAGTGTTCTGTCTTTGTGTCTGTCGTTCTGTCTGTCTAGCTCTCCTGTATGAGCTGTTCTACACTCGGGGTGTTTTTTGTCAGAGAGACGGAGCTCTGTCAGGCGATGGAGGCCTGCAGAGTTGAAGGTCAGCCTATAGACACAGCACACCTGAGGATCAAGCTCACAGGTACACACATTAATGTTCGACAGATTGACAGCTGATGTAGAGATGACATCATCGCACTGCGGTCAGATTTCTTGGCTTGATGTGGATTTCTGTTTTGTTGTCCGTTATGTTCAGGTAACTGCTATAATGTCACTCTCTAACACACCTGTGTGTTTTGTCCAGCAGGAGGATGTGGAGTCCGGGGAGCTGCTGAAGAGACGCGAGGAGCTGTGACAGAGGGGGGCAAAGGTGGGGGTGGGGGGTGGAGTGGGGATGGTGGGGGAAATGCATTGATCCATGGTGTCCACCTGCAGGTTTGTTCTGAAGCTCAAAGTGGGCGGGGCTCCTAGTCTCAGCTAATCTAAAAATGGTGAATGAAGCCCTGTTGATGAAACACGCCCACCTAGCTCAAAGCTACCAAACAGCTACGGCATGGCCATGCCCTTTTTATGTCTAACTTTAAGCCTTATTATATCTATATGGGTGAGTTATAGAAAAACTCACCCCCCATACAGTTGTCATGACCAAAACTGTTTTTGTACCAGGCTGGCAAACATTTTTATATCTGCTGTAAATTTGGACATTTTAACATGGGAATCTATGGGGATTGACTTGCTTTTGAAGCCTCAGGTGGCCACTGAAGGAACTGCTGGTTTTGCTTCCTTCTTCAGACTCGGGTCACTGCTCGTGTGAACAGAACTGAGCTTGGCTCATGGTGACTCAGCACATACGAGCTCTGATGGCTTTTCAGTTAAATTTGTAGGTAATAAAACATAAACCGTCAGAGAAATGGAGCAAAATTGAATGTTTTAATTGTCAGTGTCCACTAGAAGCCCCGCCCCGCGCCAGACTGTCTCTTTCATATAAGGTGATGAGGTCTCTGGATGCAGAGTATTACAGAGATGTGGAGTTTAACATCCGGCTGGATACCTGCGAAGGTAACTGGTTACATACATCTGACAGAAAAGATATAGAGGGTTTTCTGTTGAGACAGTAGTTCTGATTGTGTGTGTGTGTGTGTGTGTGTGTGTGTGGTCTCTCTGTCTGTCTATCTGTGCGTGTGTGTGTGAGACAGAGATGCAGAAGACAGACTACAGAGTTGTTTGCAGGAAGGCAGTACCTCCTGGGAGAACAATTGTCAGGTACATTACACTTCACGATACTGATGTTAATACTGAATCAGGTCAGGACTGTGTAGTTGTGGGACGGCTTTTGTTGTCTGTCTCACATGTGGGTGTCATCACCTCCACCTGTGTTTCAGGTGCATTTGGAGGCAATAGGGAAGTACTCCAACGCTTTCAATCAGGAAGTAGAAACAGACTCCCCGGCCGTCACCCTCATCATCGAGGAACTCAGAAAAAAGTAACAAACCACTTATACCTGACACTAAGTTTAACCCTAAAACAAGACCCTCAGAACCCTCAGACAGATGAGGACAGATGGAGTGTGAGAGTGAAACTGATCTTTAAAAGAATTCTGAGACGTTGTGTGGAAATATATTTCACATTGAAGGGGGTCAAGCTTTGAGGAGGTCTTGTCTGAGTTAGTTAGAGTTCAGTACATCTCTGTCTCTGTCTCTGTCTCTGTGTCAGACACCCGGACCTGAAACCAGTGAATCCAGTTCCTGCCTGGAATGTTGCTGCTCCTACCAGAACAGGAGACCTGGTATATTTAACCCCCGTGACCCCTCCTGACTTCTGTGACCCCCTCCTAGACCTCTGTTATCCCCTTATGACTTACTGTGACCCCATGCTGAGCTCCTTGACCCCCTTCTGATCTCGGTCACCCAATGCTGACCTCAGTGACCCCTTGCTGAACTCTGTCTTCATCTCGTTCTGTCCTCATCTAGACTTGGACTCTCGTGGTGGGCGTCATCATCGCCAGTGCAACTTCAGGAAGTTTCATGGTAGCAGTGGAGGGCCGGGTACGGAGATTCGATGCCACCACCATCCCAACAATGCAGGCCCAGCCCCCTCTGCACTACCCCCCCCGCTTTCCAGCCAGCTGGTCCCCCCACCCGCAAACCCCGCCGTTCCCAGGAGCCATGGCCTACCACCCCTCTGCTCCACCACACCACCACCCCATAGCCAGACCTCCTCGCTATGGAGCTTCCAGGTGGGACTTGTTGTCCTGATGTTCAACAGGTTTGATTGGTCCACAACTGAACTGATTGTCGTGTATGTCTGTCTCTCTGTCTCTGTGTGTCCTGTGTGTGTCTCCTGTCTGCCTCATGAATTCGGGCCGGATCTCCTCCTGTTTCCTCAGCCATCATCTGATTGGTCCACAGTTGACCTACTTCCACCCTGGCAGTCGATATCATCACAACTACGAGAACTACACCTTCGGGTTAGGGTAAACGGCAACGAAACCAACACATGACAAGTATTATTGATAATTAATATTGTTGATTTTAATATTATTGATAATATCACTGAACCCTCAGACCACTGAGGACAGACTGAGTCCCCTCAGACTGGTGACTTTTGAGGAGGTCTGGTCTGAGTTAGAGTTCAGTACATCTCTGTCTCTGCCTCTGTGTCAGACGCCTGTTCCCCCCAACGGACCTGAATCCAGTTCCTGCTGGAATGTTGCTGCTCCTACCAGAAATGGAGACCTTGGTATGTTTAACCTCTGTGATACCCTCCTGACCGTCGGTGACCCCCCCCAACGACCCCCATCCTCACCTCTGTGATTCCCCCCTTATGACTCACTGTGACCCCTTCCTGACCTCTGTGACGCCCTCAACGACCCCCTCCTGACCTCTGTGATCCCCCCCTTATGACTCACTGTGACCCCCTCCTAACCTCTGTGACCACCCCCTTATGACTCACTGTGACCCCCTCCTAACCTCTGTGACCCCCGGCTGACCTCTGTGTCCCCCTGCTGAACTCTGTGTTGATCTCATTCTGGCCCCATCCAGACTTGGACTCTCGTGGTGGGCGTCATCACCACCATTGCAACTTCAGGAAGATTCATGGTGGCAATGGAGGGGCCGGGGACAGAGCTTCTGATGCCACCACCATCCTACTATGGAGGCCCAGCCCCCTCTGCACTACCCCCCGCTTGCAGCAAGTGGGTCACCCTCACCCGCATCCCCCGCCGTTCCCAGGAGCCATGGCCCACGACCCCTCTGCTCCCGCCACCCACCACCCATAGCCAGAACTCCTGACTATGATGCCTCCAGTGGGACTTGTTTGTCCTGGATGTTCAACAGGTTTGATTGGTCCACGACTGAACTGATTGTTGTGTATGTCTGTTTCTGTGTGTCTCTGTGTCTAGTGGGTCAGTTTGTGTCTCTGTCCTGTAGTCTCATGGATTCTGGTCAAAAGCTCAGCCCACTTCCTCAAACGTCACCTGATTGGTCCACAGTTGACCTATTTCCACTGTAGTGGGAGACTACCTTCCTTATCTGTTAAATTATTCCACTATGTGACCTTGGTAATCTGCTCAGAGTTAAAGTCCCAATCAGAGGCGAAACAGCTCAGAGACTAAATCCAAATCAGAGGCAAGAACAGCTCAGAGATTAAGTCCAAATCAGAGGCAAGAACAGCTCAGAGATTAAATCCAAATCAGAGGCAAGGAACAGCTCAGAGATTAAATCCAAATCAGAGGCAAGAACAGCTCAGAGACTAAGTCCCAAAACAGAGGTGAGGCAGGAAGTCTTCAGTCCAAAAAGGTGTTTATTCGAAGAGAAGAAGTTATAAATCCATGAGGTACCCCGGGGCAACTGAGAAATCTCTGCGGATCACCCACTTTTATACCTGGGGTCAAGGTCACCAGTGCCCACTTGGGACCAACCCCCCTTCGTCATGATCACACAAGACGTTATCTACTGTTTTCATTTTTGAATGTGTTATGTAAAAGCCTACAAAATGTCTCACCCAGGCCCTATCTGTGGCCTTGGGTGAGCTGTGGCTGCACTCGTTGCTCATTCATTTTAACATTGTGATCGTAAAGGGTGAATCAAAAACTGGTCTTTTATCAGGCTCAAAACTCATTATTAGAGCATCATTTGGGACTACATGGGACACTCCCAAATCTATTTATATGAATATCATAACCTAGATTTATTTGCCATTACACCACCCTGGAAGACGATATTATCACAACTAACGAGAACTACACCTTCAGGTCACGGTGAACGGCACGAAACCACCACATGACAATTTTATTGATGATAATAATATTGTTGATTTTAATATTATTGATAATATCACTGAACCCTCAGACCACTGAGGACAGACTGAATCCCCTCAGACTGGTGACTTTGAGGAGGTCTGGTCTGAGTTAGTTAGAGTTCAGTACATCTCTGTCTCTGCCTCTGTGTCAGACTCCTGTTCCCCCCAACGGACCTGAATCCAGTCCTGCCTGGAATGTTGCTGCTCCTACCAGAAATGGAGACCTTGGTATGTTTAACCTCTGTGGTACCCTCCTGACCTCTGTGACTCCTCCGAATTTTGTGACACCCCCCCCCCCCCGACTTCTGTGAATCCCCAACGATCCCCTTCTGACCTCTGTGATCCCCCCCTTATGACTATCTGTGAACCCCTTCTGACCTCTGTGATCCCCCCTTGTGACTATTCTGACCCACCCTGACCTCTGTGTCCCCCTGCGAACTCTGTCTTGATCTCGTCTGGCCCATCCAGACTTGGACTCTTGTGGTGGGCGTCATCACCGCCATTGCAACTTCAGGAAGATTCATGGTAGCAGTGGAGGGCCGGGGACAGAGCTTCTGATGCCACCACCATCCTACTATGGAGGGCCCAGCCCCCTCTGCACTACCCCCCCGCTTCCAGCCAGCTGGTCACCCCCACCAGCAAACCCCGCCGTTCCAAGGAGCATGGCCTACCACCCTCTGCTCTCCCCACACCACCACCCCCATAGCCAGACCTCCTCGCTATGGAGCTTCCAGGTGGACTTGTTGTCCTGGATGTTCAACAGGTTTTGATTGGTCCACGACTGAACTGATTGTGGTGTATGTCTGTCTCTCTGTCTCTGTGTCTCTGTGCGTCTATGTGTCTATGTGTCAGTGTGTGTCTCTGTCTGTAGTCTCATGGATTCTGGTCAAAAGCTCCGCCCACTTCCTCAAACGTCACCTAATTGGTCCCACAGTTGACCTATTTCCACTGTAGTGGGATACTACCTTCCTTATCTGTTAAATTATTCCACTATGAGACCTTGGTAATCTGCTCAGAGTTAAAGTCCCAATCAGAGGAGGAACCAGCTCTGAGTCTAAGTCCAAATCAGAGGCAAGAACAGCTCAGAGATTAAGTCCAAATCAGAGCAAGAACAGCTCAGAGACTAAGTCCAAATCAGAGGCAAGAACAGCTCAGAGACTAAGTCCAAATCAGAGGCAATAACAGCTCAGAGACTAAGTCCAAATCAGAGGCAAGAACAGCTCAGAGACTAAGTCCAAATCAGAGCAAGAACAGCTCAGAGACTAAGTCCAAATCAGAGGCAAGAACAGCTCAGAGACTAAGTCCAAATCAGAGGCAGAACAGCTCAGAGACTAGTCCAATCGAGGCAAGACAGCTCAGAGATTAAGTCCAAAACAGAGTGAGGCAGGAAGTCTTCAGTCCAAAAGGTGTTTATTCGAAGAGAAGAAGTTATAAATCCATGTGGTACCCGGGGCAAACTGAGAAATCTCCTCGGATCACCCACTTTTATACCTGTGGGTCAAGGTCACCAGTGCCCACTTGGACCACCCCCCTTTGTCATGATCACACAAGACTGTTATCTACTATTTCATTTTTGAATGTGTTATGTAAAAGCCTACAAAATGTCTCACCCAGGCCCCTATCTGTGGCCTTGGGTGAGCTGATGGCTGCAACTCTGTTGCTCATTCATTTTAACATTTGTGATCGTAAAGGGTGAAAAAAAAACTGGTCTTTTATCAGGCTCAAAACTCATTATTAGAGCATCATTTGGGACTGCATGGGATATTCCAAATCTATTTATATGCATGATCATAACCTAGATTTATTTGCCACTACACCACCCTGGAAGACGATATTTCACAACTAAGAGAACTACACCTCAGGTCACGGTGAACGGCAACGAAACCACCACATGACAATTTTATTGATATAATATTCGTTGATTTTAATATAATGGATAATAATCACTGAATAATATTACTGATAATTTTGATACTGACATTAATATTGACAATAAGTGATATCACAGTGAACATCGGTCGGTATTTTCACCACATACTGTGAACAGTCACAGGAAGTCATAGACACCTAGATTACCATGACAACCTCATTTCAAAATAAAGACATGTCTGAATATTATTGATCTTTATTAACTTGCTTTGGTACAATTCTGAAAAATGTCCCTACATTGGTGCCCCAGTGGTCATAAAGAACTCTAACATTAGAATAACATTAAAGGTTAAATTTAAGTAATGCCCGTGTGTCCTGTTTGTTTGTTCTCCAATCAGTCGAAGTTGCCATCAGCTGGCTGCTCTTAATAAAGAGTGTCAGTTGGTTTCTCAGAGCCGATGGAGGACCTATCTGATATGGACCCAGCCATCGTGTGCTACCAGCTTGAGGGCGGGGACACCGTGTTCCCTCTACTGCCGGTGAGAAAACTAAAACTGCCAGATGATTGAAGAAATGTGTCTAGGAAGTGGGAATGTGAGGTTCATGAACCAAAGACGTAGGTCCTCTGATACGCACATCAAGTCTGACTTTTAGACTCTTGATTTCAGACTTTGACTTTAGACTCTGGACATAGCCTAAACATCTGGACAGGGAGGGACAGGATGCAGAGACAATGATGGGGTCATGTCGGTGTACAAACATTAACCACATCTGTAAATGTTAATATTAAAGTAAATCAGGTAAGTCAGCCGACCTCTGACCCTGCTGTCGTCAGTGAGAGGGGGAGTGAGTGGGGAGGACTCAGTGATTTACTTGCAGGTTTTTCTATCATATATGAGAATGGTCACATGCCCTACATTAGTGTTTCACTTTTGTGTACTGCAGAAGAAACATTAAAGATGGGAGTCACAAAGGAGGACAAGGAGATCCAGCTGCTACCCTGCAGAAGTTCGAATGTTCTTGATGCATAAGAAAAAAACATTGTTTTAGTTTACAGTTCTGTTCAGATATTCAAATAAAGGTAGGACATTTCAGACTCACTGATTAATGTTTCAAAATTCTAAGTCTTCTTCTTTCACATCGCTGTGTGCCTGACTCTCTACAAAGATAAGTTCTAAAGCCCTCCAGCCCTGACAGCTAAATCTTTTGTTATACTGATGATGGAAGATTCTGTACTGTGATGGAGAGGTACTGATATCTTCGGAGCCCCCTTGTAGTGGCAGGTACAAGTCATTTAGTGTGAGAAAATGCTGTTAGAATACATCATTCTTAGAATATTATAGCATATGCTTGTGCATGTCTCTGTGTGTTTGTGTCCGTGTATGGGCTGTGGATGTGTTTCTGTGTGTCAGCTGCGGATGCAGGTCAAATTGATCCAGAGACCAATGAAGGACACGCGCCCTATCTGGGTAGTCTCTGTGTGTCTGGGCTCCTACAAGAATGTGAATGCTCAGTTCACAAAAAGAAAACCTTGCTAGTAAATTGAGAGCACAAAAAATGGAGTCATAACAGCATATTCATGATTTATTTTAGTGTTTGTTTAAAATACATTACCTGTATTTGTAACATGCACATTTAGTTAGTGATGTATATTCAACAGTATGTTAGTTAGTTTGACTTAGGTTTTTTCTAATTTTTAGTTCTGTTTAACCAGTGCCCCAGGTTCCTGTTGTCCTTGCTGAGTTTCATCTGGCTGGATTGGCAAAAGTATAGGCCCCAGGGCAGTGGCACAGTTCAAGAAGTGCCAATGAGACTGAACCAAGAGCCTGCTACAATAGGGGGGAATTGGGGTTATTGAGTTTAGTTCATTAGTAGTTAATGTATTAATGCGTTGTGTCATTCCTCTTGTGTGTCTTTGGCCTGATCAGCCACTATTGAAACCCCCCTGTGTTCTTTATTTGTTAGGTTGGTCACAAAGGAGGTTGATGACATGCATGAAGATGCATAGAAAATTCTTGAAGTCATAATGTTTTTGAGAAAGAAAACAATTGGTTGTGTATAGTTCAGTTCTACATGTTCAATTAAAACTAAAACATTTCACATGTGTGGACTTTTCTTTTAAAGCAGAAATGGTAATACATTTAACACAGACTTAGAAATACTTAAAAACTTTTCTTGTAGAACCAGTTAGTGGTTGTCAAGGCATTGTTGTAGGAAATGTAGTTTTCTACACAAGTATTGGGCCAGTGAAGTCACATCCCCTGCCACAAATGTATTTTATTGGCCGAGGACTTAATGCGAAGCGTCTTGGAGGGAGAAGTGTGATCAAATAGACATGACATATCAACACTATGGGTTTGTGGCCCTGGGGGGCTCAATTAAGGGCCTTTAATGTTAAAAAAAAAAAAAAAAACCTGTTGACCTTCAAGTGGCATCAAACATTAATAGTGGGCAGAGCCAAGATTGAGCTAAAACTCTGGAATGAGCCCCAAAAAGCTGACTCAAGACACAGACACAGTTCTGATGTGGGAACAGTCGTCTTACTGATTCTTGATCAGCCTTCCAGAAAAGTGCGTAGGGCAAGCGGTGGGGAAGGTGAGGTCGCTTGAAGGGAGGCTGGGGAGACTGGCAGCAGGAGCTGTGAGCAGAACTTCTGCAGTGGGGTGGACAGCTGTGCTGGAACTGACAGGGCTGAAAGCACAGTGAAAAGCACAGTTTGTGTGAGATTTAAAGAGGTAGGAAAAAAAATTGCATTATTATTTAAGCGGGCTGGAGTGTTACCAGATGGTAAACAAGAACGATCTGGCAGCTTGTGACTGGGAGCCTTGATAGATGTACTGATCTGATGAGCTGATGGAGAACAGGTGAGACCAGCAAACAGCACAGCATCACGCCCCTGCAACAAAGCACACACACACACACGCACAAACTTAAGAGGAGGTAACACAAGGAGGACACTGTAACACAGAGACCCAACTGTCCAGCTTTCCGAAACCCAACCTGGTAGCATCTTCCAGTGGCTAGCTCTTTTCAAGGCTCCAAACCATGATGTTTCAATTTAATGTCACACACAGGTCATCCAATGCTACTTTGCAGTCAAAGCTTTTTTTAAAAGTCCTCATAAATAGCTGACATTAGCCAGGTAGGACTACCTTCTCAGTATGT
Source organism: Acanthopagrus latus (assembly GCF_904848185.1). Lineage (NCBI taxonomy): Eukaryota > Metazoa > Chordata > Actinopteri > Spariformes > Sparidae > Acanthopagrus > Acanthopagrus latus. The sequence goes on from NW_023504075.1 coordinate 15,832, forward strand.
AAATGATAAATAAATGAAATCATTATTTACATCCTTATAAATACCGACATTTGTCCAGAGATGAGCAAAGGCCATCATCCCAATGGCGGAGGCTTAAGAAGCTCAACAAGCCATTGGCCAGTCTCTGCAGCATGTCTGACTAATAGACTGTGCAAGTGTATTGACTTGCACTCACTTTTGCTGAGAAGCTAACGTCTATCTTGTTCCTCTACCACAACAGGAATTTCACCAAATTTCAAGAAGTTACTGAAGGACCAGTTTCCCTGTTCATAAAGGCTAACAAACCCAACATCTAGCCTTAAGAGCCTTTAATCAAAAACTCTGAGCTGACCTCCAATGACCATCAGCCCACTGGCTAAGACCTAATAATTTGAACCTGCCGTTGCTGACTTTCTCTCACTTTTGTTGCAAAGTTTCAGTCTATCTGAACATTAGGACCAATGACTTGTCCATCTGTCACAAAAGAAAGTGATCTAACTCAGACCCAACATTTCAGGAGGTTGCTGAAGACCAGCTTCTCAGTATGTGAAGGATAACAAACCCAACATGCACCGTCAAGAGTAAAGTGGATCAGATCCACTTTGAGGGTGCACAGTGGTACAGTGGTCACACACTGTTGCCTCACAGCAGGGTTTGAGCCCCAGTTTGCCTGGGGCTACTCTGTGCGTAGGTTGCATGTTCACCTCATGTCTGCCTGGGGTTTTTCCCAGGTATTCCAGTCTCCTCCCACAGTCCAAAGACAGGCACATCAGGTTAATTTGGATGCTCTAAATTGCCTGTAGGTGTGAACGTGAGTGTGATTGTTTTGTCTATACATGTTAGCCCCGCAGCAGACTGGCAATCTGCCCAGGTGTATCAGAGAGAGAGATCCAGACTCTGCGTCTCTAGAGGCAGAAACACCTGAACCAACTGCAAGCTTGTCAAAAAGTAAAGTTTTAAGTCTACTAGAGAGAGGGTGTCTGCCCCATGACCCAGACTGGAAGTTGGTTGCACAGTAGAGCATCCTGATAACTGAAGGCTCTGCCTCCCATTCTACTTTTAGAGACTGTAGGAAGTTTGTTCTTTGATGTTGTAAGAAACTCAGCTGTCAAATTCATTCAGATAGATTAACTGAATACCTTTATCCTGTCTTCTTTCTTTTACATCTCTCTGAGTGGGAAAAGAGAGAGAGAGACAGTAATAGAAGTAGTAGTTACATTAATAATCCTAACAGGGCTAGAAATTACAGTAGTCCCAGTAATAATATTTATGATGATGTGCTAAATTGCACTCACTATTGTTGCAAAGTTGAGGTCCATCTGAACATTAGGACCACTTTGGATCTCTTGTTATGTGTGCAATACACAAAATCTCCTACTACTCTGTACATAATTTCTATCTGCACAATTTGATTTAATAGTGTAAAATGTCTGTAAATATTAACTGTGTATATAGTGCTCATTTTGAAGGGTATATTCATTTACTTCTTCTTCATTTTATATTATTGTATTTCTATTTTATATTATTATTATTATTATTATTGTTATTATTATTATTATTATTATTATTATTATTATTATTATTATTATTATTAATTAATTATTTATTTATTTTCATGGATTGGGTTTCATTGCCATTTTATCTTATTTTATTTGTATCTTTGTTACGTTACTTTTCCTCGATATTTACATGTACTGTGAAATGGAGCACTGCAATCCAACAATTTTATGCAAGAGATTAATAAAGGATTCTAATTCTGATCCTGAAACTATTTCACAGACGGATGCACCGAGTTATAAACAAAGATACATCAGTAGAATGAAACAATGCTCGTCCCTGCCTGATTCACTGAAGAATGGAGCTTCTTGAGCTCATGATTCCTCTCCAGTCCTCCAGATGACCAACTCTCTGACTGCCATGAGCTGGACGACCTACATCGACATTATGGTCCACTATCTTTATATCATAATGTAAAAAAGCCAACAGCTCTGTCAATTTCACAAACTGCATGACCAAACATCTCTGTATCACTTTCTTTTTTTTTTTTTTTTGGCCTTTTCTGGCTTTATTTGATAGTACAGCTGAAGAGTTAGACAGGAAACAGGGTAAGAGACGGGGAGTGACATGCAGCAAAGGGACCCGGGCCGGGAGTCGAACCCGGGGCCGCTGCAGAGCCTCGGCACATGGGTCGCGCACAGGCTACCGACTGAGCTATGCAGCGCCCCTCTGTATCACTTTTGAGAAAGAATTATGGTGCACTGTCCACACTGTCAAATGACGCCTGATCGCTGTCCCTTTAAATGCCAGGTATATCTAATCTTGCGAGATTTGGAGAGATAATCTGCAATATCTAGGCTTCAACCTAAGGCACCTTATCGTTAAGCACGTGCTCAACGATAAGGTGACATCTCTGTGCAGTTAATGGACTCAAGAGAGGTAAGAAACTGATAATAACATTGGGTACCCGGAGTCACATGATCGGTTGGACAGGATGGCGGCTTAATTTTCTTCTCCTCAACCCCAACTTGTAAAACACGTTTCATATACCCGTAAGAGAGTTTTCTTTTGATATTAGAAGTTATATCCTGCCTTTTGTGGATAAGATGTCTGATGCAAGCAAGAAAGGAACAGCTTCGTCCTCAAAAAAAACTACACGCAAAGTTTGAAGCTATCGCAGAACTCGTGCTAGAAAAGCAGCATGGCTACCTGGAAGCACGTTTTTTCCCAGCTGGAACAAATCGGAAAGACACCGAAGAGAAGTTATCCACTATACAGGCGGACTTAACATCTTTAAAAGGAAGTATTGGGAATGTGAAGGCAGAAATGGGGAAGATTAGGTCTGAGGTGAAAGGCAATTCTTTTATGCTAAGTCAACATGAGGATGTACTTGAACAGCTGCAATTTAAGCTAGCTGACATGGAGGATCGCAACAGGAGATGCAACCTCCGCACTGTTGGCCTTGCTGAAGGAGTGGAAGGATCGAATGCGGTACAATTCCTGACGAATTCCTTGCCAGAGTGGTTTCCCACCTTGGGAGATCTTAATGGCGAAATTATGAGGGCGTATCGAATATATAAAGACGACAGGAATAGGACCGGTCCCCGTACCATGATTTTCATGTCCTTCGCTTTACCACCCATCAACACATCCTACGAGAAGCTAGGAAATCACCTGCCACCGTGAACGGACGAAGGATTCGCCTTTCCCCAGATTACAGTGCCTACACTCTACGGAGACGCCAAGCATTCTCCCAAGCCATGAATACCGCGAGAGCCAAGGGGATTGAATTCTCTCTACGGTACCCTGCCACGTTAAAGATCAAAACAGGGGACAAACTGAGTCGTTTCAGTCTCCTAAAGACGCCGAGGACTTCGTCAACTCTCTGTCGATGGCTGGAGCTACGGAGAATCCGCACCAGGTTCCATTGGACACGAGGTGCAGCCGGCTAATGGCGAAGAGTAACTGCAGAAGACTACATTCCCCACCTCTCCTATTTTTCCCCATATTTTTTGCAGCTCTTTGGAATATACTGTCCGGGACATATTTTAGGATACCTTGTGGATATATATATATTTTTTACTATTGTCTGTGTGGTATTGGAGTAGCTTAAACTGGATCGCTAACCTGGACTAGCTAATGCTAGCGCTTTCTGGCTGCGACCGTGGTACAGTGCCTGGCGCTAACCGATATTTCTGTGAAGCTTTTGGACTTTGCATGGACCTTTTGAAGTTCATTTGAATTCTTGTTTTTCATATCTTCGACTAGCGGTATCTATTGCATTTGCTTTGTTTTTCACTTTTGAACTATTGATTGGACACTATGGACAGCTGCAAAAATTAATATTTTTATTTTATTTTTTTCGGTTGTTGGACTGTTTGTTCTCAGCATTGGAGAGGTGAAGGATAAGGATAATCTGTTCTCTCTCACAGTAGCATATTAGTATAGTGCTACTTCGGCAACCTATTCTGTTTGCAGAACTTATTCTGTGGATTGTTATGTTTTACTGTTAACTTTGTGGCATATTTAGCTCAGGTTGGACACAGGTCTTTGGGTTGAGCTTTTGGATATTGCCTGCCCCGTATCCATACGTGGTCACGGATCAGCCTAGAGTTTTGTCTGCCTGCCTGTTTTATTTTAAGTGTAATGTCTCAAGTTATGCCCTGTCTTGTCTGTCAATGTTTGTCCTTGTGTGTTGTTTTCGTCTTTGGGGATATTTCATTCTGTAGATATCTTGAATGTTATGTGGGGAAATTCAACATTTTGTGTCAGGGGGTTATGGTTATTTGCTTATGTGCAGGGGTGTTAGTTATGGTTGCTGCCAATATTTTCAGTCCCCGGCTTACTCTTGAGATCGGGTCAATATAATGGGTGAGCTATCTATTTTAGTATGGAACGCGGGTGGATTAAATACACCACATAAGCGGACTAGTGTGCTGTCACTACTCCGTCGTAAGAAAGTTGATATTTCCCTTATACAGGAAACGCGCTTGTTAAATCCTGATTCTAAGCGCCTGGCTAATAGATTTTACCATGTCATTGCATCTTCATCAGTTAATACGAAAACTAGAGGAGTGGTGGTTGTAACTAGATGTAATCTTCCTATCAAGGTGTTGGACATCAGGGCGGACAATGTGGGCAGGATGGTAATTGTGAAAGCGGAGATTTATGGGCAAACAAATTTGAGAAAGATTTTATGACCGCTTAACACGTTATACGCTTGTACTGACTGAGTAGTCATTAATAGTTGGAGCTAATATGAATGCCGTGTGGGATGTTGCTCTGGATCGCTCCCATTCACGAGCCTCAAGGGACCAGGAACTGGCTACTGTTGCTTTGCGATCTTGGGCCCAGAGTCTAGGTCTAGTGGATGTTTGGCGATCAAATGAATCCGACCCTAAAGGACTTCTCTTTCTTCTCTCACAGGCACAAAACATTTTCTAGATTAAATTTTCTGTTTTCATCCCCCAACCTTTTTCAAAAAAAATTATACTGCTACTTTGCTTCCTATTGCTCTGTCAGACCATAAAGGTGTTTTCTGTCACGCCACTTTGAATGCTTGTCCAAGCATGCCACTAGGTGGCGCCTCAATTCTTCTTTATTAAAGAATGGGGATTTTAAAGCCCCGCGACCCTGCAGAGGATTAAGCGGCGTACATATAATGTGTACAGATGATGGATGGATGGATGGATGGATTTTAAAGCGCAATTCCTAACTGGGTTGGATGAGTTTCTGTCTTTTAATGCAGGCTCTGTAGATGACCCAAGGATTTTGTGGGATGCAGTAAAAGGTTTTATAAGAAGTAATGCCATACTTTTTAGTTCCAATTTATGTAAAGTGAAATCTTCCAGATTGCAATCTCTTGAACTGGAATTTTCCAGACTAGATTCTCTTTTGCAAAATAATTACTCTTTGGACATTGAGACCAAACATGATCTTGTTAAAAGAGATTAATGATATCTCAAAGCAGCAATCAGAATTTCTAATGCATAGAACTAGACAGAAGTACCATTTTCACGGATCCAGACCTGGTCTCATTACAACAGAACCCAATTAAGGGCGAGACAATGAAGCAAGAGTAAAAATACAAAGTTCAAATCAATGTCAAAGTACAAATCAAACATGAAAAAAATGCAAAATAAATCCAAAACCTACGAAACAGGACAGGAGCATGGACAGGAGCATGGACAGGAGCATGGACAGGAAACAGGAAACAGAAAACAATGACTGGACAAAGAGTGAGGGGAACACGGAGACTAAATACACAGACACTAATGACATGACGAGGAACAGGTGAGGAGAGAGGAGGAATGAAACCAGGCGTGATAATGAGGGGGAGGAGCACAGAGGAACAGACCAGGAGGGAACAAGACAACAGACAGAGGGAGACAGAGGGGAGAACATAGGAGAACTTAAAGGACACATGAGGGCATGGAAAAATCAGAACATGAGACACAAGACATGGAAAAGGCAAAACATAACACAAGACATGATACAAAGATGTAAATCAAATACAAGAAACCAAAACCAAACACAAGAACAAACAAAAACAAGATTCCTGACATAGGTAGAGAGGTTTTTGATCAGGACCTTGTATAATGTGGTCTATATGATGAGAAAACGGTGAAATGTGCCTTTATTGCATTTTCACAAATAGAATAAAGGTTTCACAGATCAGAAACTGTGTTGTAATCAATGTCTAGCCTCTGTAGATAATCTAATTAAAGTCTGACATCTCTAGGCATGGTGATTTTTGATCAGGACCTGGTCTAATGTGGGCTATAGTCTGAGAAAACAGATAAATGTACCTTCGCAGCATTTTCACAAATAGAATAAAGGTTTCACAGATCAGAAACTGTGTTATAATGAATGTATAGCCTCTGTAGGATAATCTCACCCAGATTTGACAAGTCTAGGTACAGTTGTTTTTGATCAGGACCTGGTCTAATGTGGTCCACAGTCTGAGAAAATGGCGAAATACGCCTTCATAGCATTTTCACAAACAGAATAAGGGTTTCACAGATCAGAAACTGTGTTGTAATAAATGTCTAGCCTCTGTAGGATAATCTAATTAAGGTTTGACAACTACAGTGGAATCCCGGCTTACGAAGACCCTATTTAACGAAAAAATTCAAGTTACAAAGGCACTTAACGGCAATATTTCTGCCGGTGGTACGGCAAAATGCCCGCGTAACGAAATCCCACAAATACAGGAAAATTCACATTAATTTCAAATTTGCCGCGACCGAAATTTTAAAAAAATATATGAAATAGAAAATGTATTTATTTTTTTATAATTTTAAAAAATGTTTTAAAAAATATCATTGCACAGTGTACGTCCATACATTAATTAACGTAAATGTAAGTTTTAGTTTTAATGTTTAGAATTAAATTCATAATGTTATGTACATGCACACGTACGTATGTTTGCATGCATACGTATGCTTTCTTCAGCCTCCGCCACCTCCTCCTCCACCAAGAACTTCGTCGTCATCAAGCATCGCCTCACTCAAATGGTACATACATGATTTATTTTATTGATATTTATTAAGACATTTATCATTTATAAATGATTTTGTTCATTTCAGATTGTATTTTGGAATATTCTGAGTGTTTTTTTTTTAAAATATTAAGTCATATTTGTAGAAGAAATACGCGACTGGTAGGGGGCCTGGAAGTTTTTAGGAGATTTATAGGCAAAAAGGTGCTTCGACTTACAAAAATTCTGACTTATGAAAGGCCCTCTGGAATGAATTCACTGCGTAAGTCGGTGTTCCACTGTATGGGCATGGTGGTTTTGATCAGGACCTGGTCTAATGTGGTCCATCGTCTGAGAAAACGGCAAAATGTACCTTCACAGCATTTTCACAAATAGAATAAAGGTTTCACAGAGCAGAAACTGTCTTGTAATGAATGTATAGCTTCGTAGGATAATCTCATCCAGATTTGACAAATCTAGGTACAGTGGGTTTTTGATCAGGACCTGGTCTAATGTGGTCTATATGATGAGAAAATGGTGAAATGTGCCTTTATTGCATTTTCAAAAATAGAATAAAGTTTTCAAGCATCAGAAACTGTGTTATAATGAATGTATAGCCTCTGTAGGATAATCTCATCCAGATTTGACAAGTCCAGGTACAGTGGTTTTTGATCAGGACCTGGTCTAATGTGGTCCAAAGTCTGAGAAAACGGTGAAATATGCCTTCATAGCATTTTCACAAATACAAAAAAGGTTTCACAGATCAGAAACTGTGTTGGAATGAATGCATAGCCTCTGTAGGATAATCTCATCCACATTTGACAAATCTAGACATGGTGATGTTGATCAGGACCTGGTCCAATGTGGTCCATAGTCTGAGAAAACGGCAAAAGACGCCTTCATAGCATTTTCATGAACAGAATAAAGGTTTCACAGATCATGAACTGTGTTGTAATGAATGTATAGCCTCTGTAGGATAATCTAATCCAGATTTGAAAAGTCTAGGCATAGAGGTTTTGGATCAGGACCTGGTCTAATGTGGTCTATATGATGAGAAAATGGTGAAATGTACCTTCATAGCATTTTCACAAACAGAATAAAATTTTCACAGATCAGAAAACTGTATCGTAATGAATGTATAGCCTCTGTAGGATAATCTCATCCAGATTTGACAAGTCCAGGTACAGTGGTTTTTGATCAGGACCTGGTCTAATATGGTCTATATGATGAGAAAATGGTGAAATGTGCCTTTATTGCAGTTTCAAAAATAGAATAACGTTTTCAAGGATCAGAAACTGTATTGTAACGAATGTATAGCCTCTGTAGAATAATATCATCCAGATTTCACAAGTCTAGGTAAAGTGGTTTTTGATCAGGACCTGGTCTAATGTTGTCAACAGTCTGAGAAAACGGTGAAATATGCCTCCATAGCATTTTCATGAATAGAATAAAGGTTTCACAGATCAGAAACTGTGTTGTAATGAATGTCTAACCTCTGTAGGATAATCTAATCCAGATTTAAAAAGTCTAGGCATAGAGGTTTTGGATCAGGACCTGGTCTAATGTGGTCTATATGATGAGAAAATGGTGAAATGTTCCTTCATAGCATTTTCACAAACAGAATAAAATTTTCACAGATCAGAAAGTCAGTTATAATGAATGTAGAGCCTCTGTAGGATAATCTCAGCCAGAGTTGACAAGTGTAGATACAGTGGTTTTTGATCAGGACCTGGTCTAATGTGGTCCATAGTCTTAGAAAAAGGCAAAATCTGCCTTCACAGCATTTTCAATAATAAAATGAAGGTTTCAACAGATCAGAAACTGTGTTGTAATGAATGTATATCTTCGGTATCTCATCCAGATTTGAAAAGTCCAGTACAGTGGTTTTTGATCAGGACCTGGTCTAATGTGGTCTATGTGATGAGAAAATGGTGAAATGTGCGTTTATTGCATTTTCAAATATAGAATAAAGTTTTCAAGGATCAGAAACTGTGTTATGATTATTGTCTAGGGTGTGTAGGATTCTCTACTCCAGATTTGACAAGCCTGGGCATAGTGGTTTTTGATCAGGACCTGGTCTAATGTGGTCCATAGTCTGAGAAAACGGCAAAATCTGCCTTCACAGCATTTTCATAAATAGAATAAAGGATCAGTTCTGTATTTATGACCATGTTGTTTTCTACTTTGTCCAACAGCTTGTCATTTCCCACCACATCCCTTTGACCTGCACCAACTCCTCTACTGTATACCCCTTCATTAAAAACAAACGGCTCTATTAAGAGACACTTCCACACTCTCCTCTGCCAGCTGCTCTCTCCCTCTCTCTCTCTCTCTCTCTCTCTCTCTCTCTCTCTCCCTCTCTCACACACACACACACACACACACACACACACACACACACACACACACACACACACACACACACACACACACACACACACACACACACACACACACGCACACGCTTCATGTATGGAAGCCCCACAGTCTTCAAGTAAGTTTCAGTTTTTCCAACTCGTTCTCCCACTTAACATGGTTTCTTTGCCTGCTCAAAGACCAAATGCCTGGGTGTCAGAGGTTTTGGCTCCCCGTTGCCAGCTCACGGAGACATCCAGTACATGTCTGCAAAGGATGAAGGACGTATATGATGTCGTCATTCTAGGTAAAAATGTTCAGACAAACACAACTGGGAATATATGATGAAAATGATTACATTTCTGAATACATGTAACGGAATATTGATGCTTTTGCAACATTGTTTCTTGAACTTTCATGCCAATATAGCACCTTGAAATTGAATTGTGAGACAAGGTAATTAGCTATGCTATAGTTTTAATTATACAATTCCAGTAGAATAATGGGTCACCTAGCATACATACAACTAGACTATCTCAGTCATCTCCATCACTTGACACGGTCTTGGGAAGATTCTGTTAAATCTCTAGTGTTTGGTAGAAGTACCTTCATGCATGTCTGTTGTTGCAACACTCCAGCCAGTAGGTAACATCTGTTTCTATCAATGATAATAATAATTAATAATAATAAATGGATCACACTATTACTACTAATTGAGTACTCCTCCAATGAAGGCTGGGCCCCACTAGATGCTGCAGGACCACAATCGCCCCTGCAGCTCCCGCTAGACCACCGCTGGCCCCTGCAGCTGCCGCTGGAGCACCAGTGGCCCCCAGAGCTCCTACTGGAGCATCAATGGCCCCTGCAGCTCCCGCTGGACCACCAGCGGCCCCAGAAGCTCCCAGTGGACCACCACTGGCCCCACCATATCCCACGGTAGCAGTGCCCCTGTCTGATCCCCCAGTGGCCTTAACCAGACCACCAGCAGCCCCAACTGGACTACTGAAGAGACCCCATTCCCCAGGAGGATTTCCAGGAGCCTCCCCAGGTTGTTTTGAAAAAGGTAAGGAGAAAAGTAGCTGTATCAAGAATCATGGAAATAAGTTTGTACGCCCCACACAACCATACACTTACTTTGTGTAATGTCTGGGCAACCCTGTATGCAAACCATTTGAAACAGGATGGCAGAAATGGGTGTTTATATGTAGGTAGGTATGTGTATTCATACCGAGCTGTCACAGTACGGATGTTACAGTTCGGTGCTTGCAGTTGTACAAAGAACACGTTTGGTGACACAAACAGTTACTGTTAAAACTGTTTAATATCCACTTACTCTGACGTGCAGATCAATAATTCTGAAGCACGAGTTGCACCAGAATGTTTTGCCAGTGCAGCACTGTTCTGTAGCATGCTCAAGCAGGTATGCTCAACAGTTTACTCAAGGTAGCCTTGTTACCCTGGTTACCCTGTAGTGTTGGTTGCTGTCAGAATGACAACAAACCCATAAAACTGACTGAGTGCAACACAGTTATTAAAATATGCACTGTTAGGTCCAGAGTGAAACAGTACTGCATCTCCTTGTCCCTCTCCCCTCTCCGTGACCTCTCATTGAGTGAAGCTATTGAGAACAATAAAAAAAAAACAACAAAACATTTGATTTCTGACATGAACAGACAGCATGATGTAATAACAGTTCTGGGAGAGAAAAATAATATCAAAAAATATGAAAAGTGGTTTGGTTGATGTCATCATTAGATTATTATTACTAAATTATTACAGACTGGAAGCGTTTGTTGAGCGCTGAGCAACGCGTACATCTCTAAAGTGATGTAGTTCTCAAGTGTGTGTTGCCCACACAGACGGCGTGCTGCTCCCGGCCTTATCTCTCTACATAGAGTTTGCCCTTGACAATACCCATCAACAGTACAATGTTTCATTTCAATGGCAGAGTCTGTTAATCCTAAAAGGGATAATTCACCCATGATGCATAGTTTATGTATCAAGTGCTCAGGTGATAAAAATCCCTCAAGTGATAGAGTGACCAATAGACTTGATTGAACTGGCGAGTTATGAAAATAAGCTTGACAAATGAATAGTCCGTCGGCATTGTAAACTGTCTGAGTTTATTGTTTATGTGTAGACGTTGTTAAATTCAAATACTATTTAAATTCATTTTTACATATTTGAAACGTTTTCCTGTAATTACAGATGGAAGTGTGTCACATCAAAAGAAAGGTGTGTTATGAACTGAAAATTTGTGTAAATTTAAACATTTGAATTGACATTAATAGTTGTGAGTCTTCATGAAGGCTATATTTGCATCTTTAAGTGGCTGTGTCCTATTAGGTTTGGACGATATGACCATGTATAAGTATAACGCCTCCTTTCTCAGTATCATCCTGTCATTCTCTAAATTTTCTTGTGTCATGTTAATTAATGTTATATTTTTTCCTTTCAGAATGCCCACACACAGTGACAGGGAGCCAGATTTTTACCCTGTGAAGAGGGTTGTAAAATACAAAGTTGTCAAGGTTATAATCCCACTCAAAACACTACACAGCCCCCCACCCCCCCCTGGAACCTGATTTTGATTTGGTTGTGCTGTTCCACTTAGCTTTTAATTGAAGTGTTACTCTGTTCCTCTCTCTTAACTTCACCACTTCTGGAAAGTCCCAAGTTACAGAATGTTGCAGTTGAAAAGGGCAAAAAGTATTCAAGAGTATGGTATATCTGTAATGTCTGCAAAGATCTGACACTGAAAAAAGTGTCACTATTTTTCAGGGCCAAATGATGAAGCAGGTGGAGTGAGAGCCATGCCAACTCTGGTATGTATGATCTGTCATTACTTCAATGCCTCCAGTAGAATTCCAGAGACTTGTAGTAGTACAATGTATACCAAAGTTCACTTGAAGCAGTCTCTTGTGGCTCTTAGTGGCCCAGCACCTTACTAAGACACTTTATATATATATATATATAAAGTGTCTTAGTATATATATATATATATAATATATATATATATATATATATATAATATATATATATATATATATATATTATATATATATATATATATATATATATATATATATTGTGTATCGTACTTGCCATTAACACTGACTACATTTACATGTACACCAACAATCCATTTTGGTCCATGTAATGAAGAAAAGTATTATGCCCAAAGTAAGAAATTCACTGCTGAAATACTCTGAAGTGACTGTGAAGGTCTTAGGTCTCCTTAGTGTAAATGTGCAAAAAATAAAAATGAAGCCACACAAGTTCACATAATGATTATTCAGCCTTTTATTCACCAGTGGAACTCCCACTCGCATGTAGCACTGCTGCAGACATTGCATGCTGGAGCCCAGTTGACCTTTGGTGACATGGTTTGTCACTGATTTGTGTGCATTTTTGGACTCACTAAACATGCCAGGATAACTCAAATTAAAGTTAACATTGCTACATGTCACCTACTGTATACTTCTCTCTACCTTACTTGGTGTACTTTTATCTGCTGCAGTTTCCAGGTACTATGCTTCTTGTAGGAAATAAGGCCTGGCCAAAACATAATAATAGTCCTCTCTGCAAAACCTGAAAAGATAGACAGATGAGATTGACTGTTCCTCCTAGTCTACAAAAACAAGGAGTTGATCAATGACGTGAACAGGCTTCTTTTATGAGTACCATACTATAATCACATAACTGTTACAACATCTTATAATTGGCCTACTGTGATTTAATGAAAATCCACTGCAACACAGCTGTTTGTAAAAAAACTACAGCACTCCAAATGTGTGTCTCATTGTGTCCTGTATTTTATCTGCATAACCAAAACAGCTAAATATATCTTTCCTTTTTGTGTTACAGTGGAAAAAAGTGGCCGTTGGAGTGGGTGGCGGATAAGGACACTTGTTAGTGAGAAGGTTGTTTTACATAACATTTACAAGACTTTCTGTTGTGCCTGGACCCCAAAGCTCTAATTTTTCATTTCAGAGTAGTTTCAGTATGTTGGTCAATAAAAAAAAACAAAAAAAAAAAACACAAAGAATGAATTTGCTTCCTCTTTAATAAAACACACTAGTGCATATTCTGCTTTATGACATTGATAATGACATTGTTAACTACAGGGCAACAAACAGTTATTTTACAAGCTGTGTTAGTGAATGATGTGAAGCCTGCAAAGTTAGCTCAGGCAGACGACTCAAGCTGCACCCATCACATCTTGTCAGCACATCTCATTGCTGCTGCTGCCCAGGGATTTTTGTAATCCCACCTCCTCCCCAGCATCCACCTGTGTGCTCTGTCTCTATGATCCCCTGCAGGGGTTTGCGTCATTCCCTGTAATGTCTGACAATCCAGATCATTCGGGGAACGAATAACTGAGACAGAGCCTGACGCCAAACCTGCTGCAGCCATGCTGAAGGATACCTGTGCTGTGCTTCAGCTTGCCATACTACACTCAATCCTGCTGAACCATGCACATGAAAAGGCTCCCTACCTATATTGTATTTCATGCTTATGCTAAATAAATTATTTATTCTCATTTCAGAGTTTTCTGACTGAACTTCCTAAAGTTTTATAGATGTGTGCATTGTGTCATGATGAATTGCGTTTTGTAAAACAATCACTGAGTACAACAACTTGAAAATAATAAGGAAGGGTGACCAGATGCCCACGGTGTCCTGGGGACTGTCCCTTAATTTGATACTTCCTGTTCCTGACTGGAGCATACCACATACCCCTTCCTCACCAGATGGCATAGTTGTCACCGGCAGTGTTGGAAGCAATTGGATTACTTTTACTCTGATTACTGCAATTACATATCTTCTTCCAGTAACAAGGTAATGGAAGGGATTATGTTTAAAATCTTTGGCAATCACTTTGCAGTTACTGTTATATAACTGATCATAAAACTGGTCAGGGGTCAATACCTGACACTTGACCAGTCCTCATTATTTGGTGTCTCTGATAAGGGCTGAGGGCCGCTCGTAACTGCAGCCTAATTATGTGAGATGTTAAAGCATTTTCAGTTGTGTGATGATGTTTTGTTTGTTTTGTTTTGTTTTATTTTTCCAATACAATACTTTTGATTTTAGAATGATAAACTGAACCCTTAGCAAAAAGGTAGTATACTATAAAGTTCATCTTATTAAGTATGCTTGAGTGTAAGTATAGCACTATGGACCATGTACTTGTAGCGTACTAGAAAGTATACTTATTTAATACTTCTTCAGACTAAATTGGAACATTTTAAGTTTCTAAAAGTATACTTTAAGTATACTTTATAAACAGTGGTGTCAAACTGCTCAAGTAAAGAGCCATGTGGCTGCAGGTTTCATTCCAACCATGCAAGAACAGCACCTGATCCAAATCAGGTGTGTTTCTTTCCAACCAAGAACACACCTGATTTGGATCAAGTGTGTTCTTGGTTGGTTGGAATGAAATGGCTCTTACTGGATCAGTTTGACACCACTGTTTTATAAGGTCATTTTACGTTTACAGAAGTACACTCATCTATATACTACTACTACTGTAGTAAATATATACTTCTAATCCACATGTTAGTTTATTTACGCATAAGTTTATAACAGGGATTATATCAAAAAGCGTAAGTGTGTAGTGAGAAACATCTTTATTCTTTTAACTTATACACATGAACACGTCAAGGACAACACTTAAATTAGCGCTCAGATCGGGATCCATCAAATATGTTTCATTGAAATTCGACACGTATCAGCCAAGGATTTGCCATTCACATCAGTGGACGGTATGCTTGACAGATGGGAAGTTCTCCAAAATCTGTACTTTTTGTTAGCATTCAACATCTAGATACAGAGTAACTACAAGTTCAGCTTTAGTAGCTATTTGATTTAATCAGCAGATATATCTTTTACAACCTTGATTTCACAGGCCCTACTTTACAAACCAGAAAAACTACAAAAATGGTGCTTGTTATTTTGCTCATGGTGCAGCCGGGTGCAGTGCTAGGGAATTGTAGTTTTAAATTAAGTTGGTGTTTTCCGGTCATTGCAAATCGTGAGTAATGGATTGAAAGTGCACTGAGGAGGGGATGGCAACACATTTGTGTAATCAAATTTTTAATATGCAATTGTTAATGGGTGAAATTTTATTTTACAAATATTTGACAGCGCCCCCTATTGTTGACTATACTGACATAATAGCTGAGTCCAGAGCTCTCCATAACAGTTGGTTCCATGTCTGTAGCCCCTTCTCTTGCTGAATTATCAACCTTCAAAAATGCACCCAGGTCAAGGTTCAAAGGTCAGTGTTTCAAAGCAGGATGCATGCAGACTCTTCATGCTGACAGATGTCTCTCTCCTGGTCGTGACCTCTCCAGTGATGAATTTGGTTTAGGCTCTGTGACAAAGTTTTAATTTTCCCATTTCATTGACACAAGTCATCCCAGGCTTACTTTCAGAGGGCACTTTGAAGACCCATTATATAAAATGAAGATTTTCTTTGTTTTTTTTCTCTCTTTTTGTTGGGAATAGTGACTACAATGGGTCACTTTAAGAGATAACACATATGCTGGCAATCTAGGGCCATTACCGAGGCCCCAGGGGAGGCGTGAAGTGCTTGGGTTTTGGTTCAGGGATGAAAAGACCATCCTGATCGCATCCCTATGTTGTCAGATATCAATGTGGGGGCGGCCAAACCTTTTCCAAGAGGAAACTGATGTTTTGGTCCCGGGGGTTCAAGTTTACAGTGACCAGTCTTTCATGAGCTGATGCCGCGCTGTATTGTGTAATGGAGAAGGGCAACACACGCTATGCGCAATTGCGCACACCACGCGCGATATCTAGCTCGCTGAACCTTCCAGTGCGGCCCCATTTCAGCACCCTGGACGGTGCACTGCAGATCTGCAGCATTGGTTTTGTGATGGAAAAATTCCTTTTCATATGGGTTGATGCATTTTGAAACTACTTTGTTGAATATGATTTCTTATGCAAACGTATGAACACCTAACCTCTGCTATATTGATTGTAACAGAGTCATGAACCAGCCAAAAACTCAGATAGGAAAGTCGCCTTCTTGTCTCATGTTTTATGTCTGATAATTTTATGCTTCACACAGAGTCCCAGGTCATGCACATGAAGTTTTAAACTTTAGTTCTTGAGTGTGATGAGACAGCCTGTCTGTTTGGGATAGTCGTATGTAGTATGTGTGTAGCTTAATCAACTTGCTGGCAGCGAGAGTGCTTGTCTCTTCCCCTGACCTTGTTGATATCTGTGTATAAATTGTGAACACTCCTTTACTCTGGGCTCATTCACTCAAGCTCATGAATTTTGACTGTGTGGTGAGTCCATCTGCAGATGGTTGGATTAAACTTACCGAAAAGACAGATCTGACTTTACTCTTTTATTGACAGAAATTTCCACCACAGTTTTCATCCAAAACTTTGCAAACGTGCAAATATAGCGATATAGGCTGTGAAAAAGTGACCCAAGTTCCCGCTTTCACGCTAAGCAGAGGGAGAGAGAAGTTACACAGAATACAAATTGCTTTCCATTTTTTTTCACCTTCAAAAAAAGTATGCACAGTGCGTACAGGATTCCGCTGGCGGCGCCACTGCCAGTGGAAACAAACACCAATGCGCACCAGGGATAAAATCAGAAGCAGCTGTGCGCAAAGGAACGCATCGTCGAGCTCTGTGGCGAGCGTCTCCCTATTTTCTCTTTTCTTTGGAATTTTCTGATATGAGAGAAGCTGAATATATATATATATATATACACACACACAACACACACACACACACACACACACACACACACATATAGTTTTTCGTTAGTTTGGCATCACAGTTACAGCTGTGGATTGAGCTTCCATTACACCTTTGATCTGTCACAGAGTGTGACGGACAATCGACAGCGATGTAAATGTATATGGTGATTCAGATAGTTGCATTGAATAGTGTTTGTTGCGATTATATATTCCACTGAAATATGCCTAGACACTCTGAAAACCTGCCTTTGAGGTCTTGCACCGGTGGTCAGCCAAATTACCACTCTGCGCTCCACCTTGTGCCGAAAGTAGAACAGGTTGGAGTTGGACTGCACTATGGACAAAGAAATGACAAACAACTGCACATTCACATACTATATTTTATCTTCAAGACAGAGAAAAACAAAACACCTCTGAATGAACTACATTCCATGCACTGCAACACATAGTTTTACAGCTACCTGAAGTAAATGACTTGTTAAAGTTGCATTAGTTGTCATGGTAATAACAGTAATAAGAGGAATTACTATACTCAAGACTCAACTTGGGTATTTTATCATCTAACCGGGAGACTTTAGACCATGCCCAGCACCAGATTCACAGGCAGGCAGGCGCACGCAACACACACACACACACACACACACACACACACACACCACCACACACACACACACACACACACACACACACACACACACACACACACACACACACACACACACACACACCAGACAACAAGGAAAGTAGGACGACAGCCTAGCACCTGACAAATTTACACAGCTTCAAAGTCACTGTCATCTGAACTCTCATACTGTTCTTTTATGCTCCTCCAGTATCTCCTCTGGCAAATCCTCCAGCAGAAAAGCAGCATTTGGTCTAAAGCCTGGCTGTAACTTAGTCTTGCCACTTGGAACTTGTCCTCCACATCAGCGAGCCTTTTCTGGAGAAGACAGTGGGCCCTTGAGTGCCCCTCGTCACTTAAGCTGTCTGGAGGGAAAAGTGAAAGAGAGACATGCCAATATTCCATTGTGAGTTAAGTCATGGAGTTACCAAAATCAACAGGATTGTTCCAGGAGTGAGCTTCTTACCACTGTCTCTGCCAGAAGACATGTCGGACATCATTCTCCGGATGTTTCTCAGCCAGCCTTCTGAGATAGGTGCAGTGCTGTCTCACCTCCCTCATCAGAATGACCTTTTCCTCTTGAAGCCGCACTTTTCACATGCATGCGTCCAAAAACCTTCTTTTTGGTGAGGATATTGCTGGATTCTGTGGTTACACAAATAACATCCCTTCAACACATATTTGACCTGTACATTGTAAACAGCTATCAGACCTGCTCGCAACCAAAAGTAGCGCATGCACAACCCATAACAATGTGCAGGGTGCAATATCATTTTTTTTAATCGCACAAATGGTGTAAGCCTGCTGAAAACCTACAGGTTGAAATGTTATTCTGTAATAAAGAAGTAGAGAGCGAATCCTCAGTGTATGGGTGTTTTTACTATTTCATCTATACTTTCTACTATTCTCATCTCTTAAACATTCAAGTCAATCATATTGTGTGTAATATAAAATCCAGTGTTTTCACTGAACCATGTGGTATTGGACATATTGCCCTTCTTTGAAGAATTTGTGCACAACCACGGCAAGGAAGCAAGACACAGCGAGACGAAATGTGATATTAAAATAATTAAAATTTAAAAACTGCACAAAAATGCCCACTCTGAAATCAGATGTATTTTGTAGCATCTACTGTATAACATCAGTCTGCTTAATAATGCACACAGACACACACAGTAGTCTAATAGAGAGATTGTTTCACAGATTGTTCCCTACCACTGCTGTGCACTTCCCACAGCCATATTAGACTGTCCGCCCCACTGTCTCCTCCTACTACAGACAGTTTGCTTTCCACCACCTCCTCAACGATGCGCTCTGCTTCCAGCACTTGCTCATTGTAGAGCTTGATTGTTTCCATGAGTTTTTTCTTCTCTTCCCCCAGTTTCCATCGTCGCAGGTGTTGAATTTTGTTGCTGTCTATACAGTTGCAAACACAGAAAACATTATGCAAAAGCGTGTGTATACAGATAAGGTAAAAGGTAAATGCAATACTGTTGAAGACTTATGACTGAATAAAAAATAAATAAATATAAATGTTAGAAGACTGAATGACTTGAAAGGCATGATTGGCCTAATATCTGGAGGATTTAAAGGGAGACATTTTAAAAATAAGGCCTTTCAGATTGATACCACAACAATTCAGATACGACATCTGCAAGTAATATAACAAAACAAAATATAATGTAAAATATCTATCAAAAACATTACGAAAGTTATAAACATACCAGTATGATTATAAAGGCTGGCTTTTTTTTGATGAACACCAAGAAACATCTGTTCAATGGATCTCTGAAGGCTGTGTTGGTCTCCACATCTGGTACCTGCAGAATCTTAAAAAACAACAACAATATAAATAAACAGTTCAGACATCTTCTAGGCTATACATTTAAAGAGTTTCAAGCTTCAATTTATTTAGAGCCCAAATCACTCCAGTACTTCCCTAAACTACTGTAGCATCAGTAGCCCACTGTCTGACATCATGTACCCACTGATGCACCACACTGTCAGGACAGCCAAGTTCCCTGCTCAAATCCTCCAGTCTCTGTGACTCGGCCTCAGCCTTTTGGAAGGTCTAGA